>NW_026110791.1:0-52500 GCF_024679095.1 Eriocheir sinensis
TTCTGGATTTTTTATCTGACAGGCACCAACATGTTGGTATTGATGGCTATTTTAGTAGTTTCTCTCATTTCACGTCTGGTGTCCCCCAAGGCAATGTTCTTGGGCCTCTTCTTATTTTTTATGCTAGTGATATGTGGCATGGGATTTCTTCCCATTTGATGGCTTATGCTGATGACACTTCTTTTATTTTGTCATGTTCCTGATCCTTCATTTATATATCACGGAACAACACAATTGAGCTCTGATCTTTATTTGATCTTTTCTTGATGTTGGGGTATGAAATTACGTCCAGTCAAGACCAATGTTATCCTTTCTAGTCGTTCAAGGACCCTCCATCCCCCTAATCCGAATATTATAATTAACAACCAAGTAAATAAATCCTGTAATTCATTAAAACTTCTTTGGGTAACTTTAGATTCTAAATTGACTTTTGAAAATCATATTAGGATAACTTCTTTCCTAATTTCCCAGAAGATTGATTTGTTGCGAAAATGCAGAGCCATTTTTAATGATGATAAGAATGTTTTAAATAGTTTTTTTTCCCCTTAATTTTACCTTTCTTTGAGTATTGTAGTCCAGTTTGGATGTCAGCTGCTCCATCTCATTTAAAGCTTTTGGATCGTTCTTTTAATTCAATAAAATTTATACCGCCTAATTTTAGCATACATCGTCGAGTCGTTGGTGCATTGACCATGCTTTTCAGAATTGTCAATAATAATGAACATCCTCTTCATAGTGCATTACCTGCTCGATTTCAGCCTGTTCGCCGAATACGTCATAATTTATGTTTCAACGTGCATGCTTTTCAGCAAGTTTTTTGCTCAACCAACCAATTGTCCCGAACATTTATCCTCAGTTTGACTAAAGTGTGGAATCTACTTTCAGATGCAATTGTTTCAGAAGTTGCTATTGATACAATCTAAAACAAAAGTTAAACCTTCCTGTTAACTTGCTAAGTATTTACTCCCTTTCTTTTATTTTATCTTTTCCTTTTCATATCCATATTTGCGCAGTGGGAGGACCCTGCTTGGGTCTATATCAGTATTAGGATTCTCCCTGATGCCCTTTCATGGATTTCAAAAGAATGATAATAATAATAATAATAATAATAATAATAATAATAATAATAATAATAATAATAATAATAATAATAATAATAATAATAATAATAATAATAATAATAATAATAATAATAATAATAATAATAATAATAATAATAATAACAATAATGGTAATAATAATGATAATGATAATAATAATAATTATAATAATAATAATATTTATTGAATATAAAACTTACTTTTGGGGTCATTTCTTGATGCCTTATGCTTGTAAAACAGTTCTGCATTCTGCAAGACATACTTAGATGCCTTCCGACGGAAGTTTGACTTCTTTCCATGATCACCAATCTGGATATTTACTTGACAGGAAATATGTTTGTATTTCACGAAACTCCATTTAAAAAATGCAAGGTAAAAAAAAACTGAAATCAACAGCCTATTTGAGAGACCTCTTGCCCGTAAGGAAGCAGAGTTAAGACTGATGGAGAGTAAATATCCAGACTGGTGCAGGAGTGATCAAGGAAAGAAGGCAAACTTCCGTCGGAAGGCATCTAAGTATGTCTTACAATGCAGAACTGTTTTCAAGCATAAGGCATCAAGATATTAACAAGTAAGTTTTATATTATTCAATGAATATGAAACGAAGTAATTCAAAAAACCAACATATTTCTAAGAGAATGATCAATTGTCATCATGACCCAAACTTTTCATTTCAGTTGTCCACCTGAGTCATTCTAATTAGAAGAAGTTGAAAGAAGGAGAACAGTGTCCATGTGTCAAGTTACCAGTACCCTCAAGACACATGGACACTGTTCTCAACAATAATTCCACACAGTCAAAAGCTCTTGGAGGCCACATCAGGAGGATAAGACATTGGCCAAAATTATGGACGGGTAAGTTAACTGAAAAAAAGTATTACAGTGGATTACACACACACACACACACACACACACACACACACACACACACACACACACACACACACACACACATACTGCAAGTTCAGTGGTTCAGTCATCCACAACATTTTTCAGTCAATATAAGCAAGGGCATTCTACTTATGCCAGTAAATTAATTTAGAGATTTTGGTGGTCTGGTGTTGCAGCTGATGTGAAGAAATACCCAGCAAAACGTGATCGTTGTCAGAAGGCCAGTACTAGGCTCCAGACGAATTCATCGGACCTTCACCCTGTACCTATTCCCGCAAAGCAATGGAAACAAGTTGGTATAGACATATGCTCCTTGACACCATCAGAGGAGGGCTATGTCTGTATGGCGATTATGGTGATCTACTTCACCAAATAGATTGAAGCAGAACCGCAGAAGGACAAGACTGCCAGAAGTGTATATGTCTTCATCTATGATACCGTATGTCGCCATGGCGTTCCAGCTATCCAAATCAATGACCAGGGTCGTGATTTTGTGAACAATGTGTCGAGGGAGCTGCATGGTCTTCTGGATGCGGTGCAACGAATCACCAGTGCATATCATCCCCAAGCCAACGGTTTAGAAGAGTGAAACAACCGGACAATACAGTCGTCCCTGCTGAAGGTGTTAGGAGGGCTGAAAGGTCAATGGCCGCAGGTTTTGCCTGATGTGGTCTTTGCTTTCAACACAAGCAAGAATAAGGCAACAGAGTTTAGCGAATTTGATTTAACTTACCTCTAAAGTGATTTCATCCAAGGTCCAGATTACTCTTGAGTGATTTCAACCCGGGGAGTGATCTGAACCTAGTTCCAGCTCACTCTAGAATGATTTCATCCTTGAGTGATCTGAACCTAGGATGATATCACTCTAGTCTAGAGTGATATCATCCTAGGTCCAGATTACTCTAGAGTGATTTCAACCTAGGTCCAGACTACTCTAGAGTGATTTCATCCTAGAGTGATCTGAACCTAGGATGATATCACTCTAGAGTGATATCATCCTAGGTCCAGATTACTCTAGAGTGATTTCAACCCGGGGAGTGAGCTGGGCCTCCTACACCGGCACAGAGGGAAGGCACATACTGAGCACATGACTCGCACGGCGCGCTACTTGTTCAAGATCCCAGTGCTAATGTAAGTTCTAGCCAGCACTGCTGCCTCCATTGTGGTGGTGTTCCGGTGGCTCAAGAATCTGCTTGGTGATGACGGTGATTAAGGAACATCCCACAGGCACCACCACCGCCGCCCTGTCATTATCGCTGGTTTTATCGCCACCACCCTAGCTGTTAATTTGTCTGAGCGTTGATTATGCATGAAAAAAAGTTAATGTATTGAACTTCATTTTCTGGCCGCCCCGCCCCGCCCCGCCCCCTCCTGCTGATCCCGCTCCCTCCCCGCGCGACGGCCCTGGTGGGGTGTAGTCTGGTAGCTGGGTGGCTCAACCTTGCAAAAATACCCCCCAAGCAGGTTATGATTGATTTTGGTAGAGGAAGTTATGTAGAATCAGAATCTGAATGATGCCAAGCTGGCATCATTGAGGAAATTGAGAAATTCAAGATGGCGTCCAAGATGGCCGCCGCAAGGATCCAAAATCTTTAAATGGCTGTCATTTCGTCATTTTTTGGCCAATTTTATATTGTAACATATCAATTCTAAGGTTTTTGGGGTCAAGGAATTCAATGTTAGCAATAAAAAGATTGCAGATCCTCAAATTATTGAGCTATCAACTTTTTCAATTAATAAAATGATAATTCTGTTCGAACAAAATTTATCTGACAGCATTTAGAAATTCAGAAAACTAGAATGACACTTTTTTAGTGAGCAAACACATTCTAAATTTGCAGTCACTTTGTTGGTGTAACTAAAGAACCATGAAGTCATTCATTTTAAGGGAGAGAGTCCTCATTTTCACTCTCTGTGTCGTCGTCTTCGTCATCGGTGTCATCCAAAGCGGCATCCTGGAGGGCTTTGTTAAGAGGATTGCAACAGTTTAGACTGGAGTCGACACTGCAATTGCAGAAGGTACTGCAAGCAATATCATTTTTGCGGCACAAGCACCTCCTAGTGGAACATACGTCTGTTGATGAATGACAGCTGCAGCACAAAAGGTTCAGTACTCTGTCGGGAGCAGCCATTGTGTCGGGTGGAAGTGGAATTAGGAGAAGAGTTTGGCTGTCATGGTCTGGTTTCCACCCAAAATCCGAGGCAGCCAAAGCTGGGGGATCAGACTGCAGTGCTGCTTTCCATAGAGATGCTTGATATTGGGCTCTCTTGATATGCAAAGCAAATGCTCTGGAGCTGGGTGGAAGGGTCGCTAGTTTGAATTTCCGAGATTTGCTTTTTGCGGTTTGTGCTGCCACATGCTGTAGCGAACCTCTGACATCGAGCCAGTTGCCTTGCTGCCGTAGCATTTAGCAATGAATGCAACAGCTTGCTTTTCCAAGTCCTTTTCATCTGTTTCGCTGTCTCCAAGCAAGGAGGATGATGCCCGTGTTTGAGGACTTTCAATGCTTTGACTTTCCCTATTCCATACAGTGTACTCACTGTATCACAGCCAGTTAGGGCATGCAGCGGAAGTAGATACTTGGCTATTTCTGCATGCTGGTTTGCTGTCGCACCAATGTCTATGGCATTCCTTGACGGACGGGTTGGAACCAAGAAAATATTGTTACAGAGACCTTCAGATGCAACAAAATGAACCAACAGGACAAAGACATCTGTGTCATCACAAATGATGTGTATCGTTTTCTGTGTTCCTCTTGCGACATCCACTACATGGTTGACAATAATAACATCAGCTTCTTCGTGTGTCACTTTCAAATCTGTCCTCCTTAGACACATTCCTTTTTGGATGGAATATGGCACAGGATCTGGTCCCGTGATGACTAGTTCCTTGTCAGTTCTATCTGTTTGAAAACGATCCACTAAAGCATCACACAGTAAGTTAATGATCTGTACTTTGTTGTCCACAATAGACAGTGACGCAGCTTGAGAGGGAAGTGGTGAGTTCAAAGTCAGATGGAATGGACTGCTTTCTGTAATTGAAGACCGTCGACTCCTTGTGCAATCCTTTGGGCTATACGCGTGGTATCTGTCAAACACCAGATACACATCACTTTGGACCAGTTTCTGTCTCAAGTATGTTTCCACGGCTGCAATGAGATCAATGATTCTTCCAGGAACAGGCCAGTGAATTGTCCAAAGTATTGCACAGCCATCAAGCACAACTACCTCTGGGTTTGGTGTTATTCGAGAGGATCGTTCAACTCCCAAAGAATTCTTCAGTTTCGACTTTGATGTAGCGGGTCGTAGGTTACCTTCGTCTGTGAAAAGGGAAGTTGGAATTTGGGAAAGTTCATAGTCAAAGAGTTCCCTCAAATTGAAATCTTCTGTATCCATAAGTCCAATAGTCCTAGTGAAGATAACTTCAGTGTCAAAGGTAGGATCAGACCGCCCATGTAGTGTTGTCTTCTTTCGTTTGGTTGCCATCGTAGTTACTGGACAGCTGATTGTTTCATGGAATCCATCTGGCAGCTTTGCTTCGTATGCTTCTGCAGACTGTTTTCCCAGTGCCAAGGCAGCAAGGCTTCGTCTACATTCACCGTCGAGGAAGCAAGTTCTCCTGTGGCAATGTTGAACAGTTCCTTGGGGTGACCAGTTGGATCGAGAGGATCGATACAATGCTCCAACTTTTTTTGTAGGCTTTGTCTGTCATGTGCATCTGATCGGATCTGTGCTCGGGACTCTTCTTTGTGGTAAACTGAGGGTTGTTGAATGTTGTCTCGCATGGCTTGGATGTCATGGGCAAGCCTGCTGCAGCTGTGGAGACTGAGTGACCATCTTTTGGTGGCATTGCTGTTCATTGTGAGTCCTGTCAAACCTCCATGACTATGCCCAAACCGCATGAATGTGCTTTCAATGTACATGTCACTCCATGTGGCGTTTGATGCTCCAGCTGTGTGTCTCATCGTATGTTGGCCTCTGAGAAACTTTTCTGTAATCTCAGGTGGCAGTGCTTCCATGGAGCGAAGATAGTACATGCCATATCTAGCGTAGTTTACATGACCAGCGGCAAAAAAGTATGGCAACATTTGGGATAACGCCCAGAGATGAAGCGGCCAGTCCGATTCCCGTTCTGCACGCGTGAATGCCATAATGATGAGCACTGGTCGGATGAAGCCATCTAGCCAGAGTTTCGCAGTTTTGCTTTTGGTTGATAGATCTGCCATCCAGGTCTCCAAATCTTCAAAAGAGTCTATTTCTTTGATATACTTCCGAAGAATTTCTTCAGCAAGCAGTCTGAATGCCCTCACATTCTGTTGGGTATTTCTTTCCAGACAACATTTTCTCCACTCCACCAAAGGTCGTTTTCAGAATGTCTGGGAGTCCAGAATCCATCATCAGTTTGCCGACACACCCACAGAAGCTCATAACTGTGTGGAATCCTCCTAAGCGGGGATAGATGTTTCCAAACAACTCTGGAGATGACCATATGTTATCCAGGATGACTTTGTACAACTGTTGGTCGGCTGTGATGATGACGAAGTTTTGACCACAGTCTGATGTCAATGCTTGAGCCTCAACCAGAGCTGTCTTTATTGTTGATGGGTCTGAGGGTTTCAGGTCAATCAGCGGCCTATACCGAGTCGTAGTGGCTGGTCGAACTGTGTGGTTTTGTTCCCGAGCCACCTTGGTTATGTGCCCTCCATACTCTGCAACATTGTCATTTGATGTTACAGATTTGAGGAATTGAAGATCTAGCTCCTGTGCTCTCTTCAGACTAATGTTCTGCCATACCTGTAACCGACCTTGTGCTTCTGGAGTTAAAGGAGGTACATCCAGCATACCTGGGTGCTTTAGGCCATTGTAGTGATGTATATTAGTTTCATCATCTGGCAATTTCATATTGGCTTTGCTGACTCTGGGAATTCTGTGTTCTACATCTTCTTCATTTGTAGCTGGATCAGCTTGAGACTGGCACATCAACATTGTGAGTGCATGAGTAGATTTTAAGCCACTGAGAGATGAAATATTGGCATCATAGTTGTCGATGACTGTTTGAATCAAACCATCTTCAGCTTTGAATATACCCTGCACTTTTGTAAGATCAGCAGTATTGTGTGCAGCAGATGATTTGAACCGCAGGACTTCATCATATGAACATGTCACGGAGAAGTCATGCAACGTATTTATCAAGTGTTTTTCTCTTGCATAAACACCAAGCGCAACTTGTAATGAGGTAGGTCTATGTTTGACAGCTCCGGTAATCATGTTTCCTATGAGAAGTGCAGGGAGTGAGCCAGAAAGTTTTGGACTGATTTCAGACAACAAGGACATCAATGTACTACCAGATTCAGTCAGAGCAATTTGTTCATTTATTCGTGTACAGAAGCTCTTGGAGTCGAGATCAATGGTTTTTGCTTCCTGGACAATCAGACTTGCAACTGTCTTTATTGCATGTTCATTGTCATCAGAGTCGTCTTCTAAGTGCACTAGCTCGGACGCACGTGATCTGAATACCAAAAGGGTTGCTAATCCTTTGCAGGACAATAGCAAGAGTCGTTCGCCAAAATGCTTTCCCAGTGCATCAACTAAGTTCCGTCTTTGAAGTTGAATGCCACCGTCATCAGTGTACTGTTTGTGAACCTCAGTTGAAGCCCACAGTTTGCTCATGTCAGATTCCATATACGTGACGAGCCTGGAAAATGCTGGATCCTTTTGAGGTTTACTTTCAGTTTTCAATGATTTCGGACCCATGAATGATGGCCTGCAGTCCCGATGATAACGTGCGTCAGCCGCATGCAGATCACTAACTGCGCCAAGAACACGAAGTTCAACATCTTTAGCCCACTGATCATTTCGGTCACGGCACACCTGAAGAATTGTCTCTTTGAAGTTCTTGTCTGTTGACCCTATAGTTCGACAGCGACTTACAGGTCTCCATCTGCCAGGGTTCCTGTAGTCCTTTTGTTCGGCACATTTCTCCCCGCAGAATATGCAGTGGGTTTGGAAGGTAAATTCTGACTGTGATTGAGACCTTCTTGTTCGTTTCGCTGGTGGTTGTTCACTAGGAGACTTTTGCTGTTTCTGCAGAGCCCTTCCAATTTTGTGCTTTGATGTATATGATGATACACACGATCGATGGCATTGAACTGTAAAGTCACTGTTTTCTCTGATATTAAATTCTAAGTCTGTTGGTAATGTGTCACCACGTTTTATGCTTGCGTTGATTATGGACTGGATCCTATCTCTCCCAGCAATGGTCAAAACCTGGCTCTTGGGCTCACTGCAGCTGCCCATCAGTTTGAAGTAACACTCAGCCATTTTCATCTGTCAATATTCATTCCATCTGAAAAGATATTAAAAAAATCATATTAAAAAAATCATCAGCTTCAAGCACCACCACCACCAGAAAGTAAAACAAAGAGACAAAAAGGCCAGTTTCGCAGGCTTCAACGTTACCCTTTCTGAAAAGAAAAGAACAATGTTATGATATTAATTTCTGCTTTCTGTCCTATGATTAGGAGTACCTGAGATGAAGCAAAAGTGTATTACATGAGCACATTAACTACTTGCTTTGTCAGGCTCTTGGCTAATGGAGAACAACCACCTAGGATCAGTTACCAATCAAAATCTTGGAACTGGTTTAAAAAAAAATATGTGTAACTCAATAATTTGAGGATCTGCAGTGTTTTTATTGCTAAAATTGAATTCCTTGACCCCAAAAACCTTAGAATTGATATGTTACATTATAAAATCGGCCAATAAATGACGAAATGACAGCCATTTAAAGATTTTGGATCCTCGCGGCGGCCATCTTGGACGTCATCTTGAATTTCTCAATTTCCTCAATGATGCCAGCTTGGCATCATTCAGATTCTGATTCTGCATAACTTCATCTACCAAAATCAATCATAACCTGCTTGGGGGGTATTTTTGCAAGGTCCACATAAAAATCAGGGTTCTGCTACCAGACTATCATGAGTCACCAGCACGCTTAATTACGCGGGGAGAATTTGTCTCGCTCAGCCAAGTGGCATCCTGAAAAAAATCTTATTTACCATACATATTAATTTTCAATACCAATATTCTTACTAATATAAACACAATGTTATTTGTCTATAATAATTTATGATGTCAACTCAAGTACATAATGTAAATATCTTTTTAGAGGCGAAACAGTGATCGAAGGGGTGTTGCAGCTACATCATTTTTCACGAGTGAACCAAAGCGAATATTACAAAAAAATAATTTGTATCGCCTTTCTAGAGATTATTCTTCGCACAGTAAGTATGGAACACATAACCGTTACGTGTTTTTTGCGAAAAAAACGAAAATGTGTGGCCGAAGCCGAAATGATCTGCTCAGTTGACGCCGAAATCGAAATTGACGAACCCTCCTGCCAGAACCAAAACAAACATCCGCGCGCTTATTTACTTGTTGCTGCTACTGTCCTCGAACATGACAGTCTACATATGTGCTGTTGCCGACTGCAAATCCTCTTCGCAGAAGAAGGATCCTGAGGTGAAGGGCTGGGCTCGTTTTCCAAAGAAAAAAGAGGCTGCCCGAAGACGTTTGTGGGTGACCAGATGTAAGAGGGGACCTACATGGAAAGCCACCCGACACCATGCACTGTGCTCAAATCACTTTATAGACTGGAACAACGGGCCGTCACCATCGCATCCTGATCCAGAGTTGTTCGGCTACAATCAATGGAGGCCGAAAAACAACGCTGGTGCCATCAGTGGGCTTGGAGCACGAACACCAGCGGCTGACAGAGGCGATCAAGAACCACTAACCCAGTCACTGCCCTCTTCACACTCTGCCCCTGCCTTGCCAGTCAACATTGACTTCATAAAGGAAACTGACGAAGAAGTACAAACTGATGTCCATATTGAAGTCGAGACATGGGCTCACAATGCATCAGTTCAAGGTATGTTACTATACCATGCAGTTTTAGTGTTGATTTCAACATCTTTTATGGTAAATTTATGGTACAAATTTACAAGTGGGTTGCTTTACATCAGATTAGGTTTATTATCCCTTTTAGAAGGTCTAGAATGTAGAAATCGTGTAAGAAATAACTTATTACATGAGTTTTGTCTAGGGAAATTGTGTTATTCTATAAATCGGTGCCATGTAGCCGACTTGAAAACATTCACCACTTGTACCTACACTGATGAATGAAGTAATTGCCTGCATTTCTTTACCTAAGCATAGCAAACTTACTTGAGTAATGGAAAAAAACTTAAGCATTGCCAAGGAAGCCAAATTAGTGTTTATTTACTTTAAAACAGCTCATTCACTTTAGAATTTCAGGTTAATCATTACTGTTTCAACTTGTAAAAGTTTATTACTATTTTATAAGTTGGAAACATGTGTAGCTGACAGGATTGTAGAAGTTGAAAGTATTAATTACTCTAAGATATTTCCTTCTATAAAATGACATTCACAAATCATTCCTGAAACATGTAAGAATTACTCTAGTCGAGGGGGGCAGAGGCCGTAAGTTAGGGGTTTTAGTTTAATTGCTCTGCCGCTGAGCTAGCAGCAGGCTGTGTGCTCCTATATGTGACATTGTGTAGAAATGTCTTTTGAATGATACATATATCTGAACTTTATATTTCATTTTCCCACAGTTGATGCTGAACAGTTTCTCCAGATAGAGGTAGTGCCGGAACCACAGGATCACACCTATTCAGCATCAGCCATTGCTACTACTTCAGCAGCTGAGCCCAAGGATGTTGGAGTACAAGTTGAAAGGGTTAGTTATATATACATATATAAACAAGTAAAACGCCTCAGAAGGCGATGTACGAGCAAGCGAAACACACACACACACACACACACACACACACACACACAGACACACATACAGATAGAGAGAGAGAGAGAGAGAGAGAGAGAGAGAGAGAGAGAGAGAGAGAGAGAGAGAGAGAGAGAGAGAGAGAGAGAGAGAGAGAGAGAGAGAGCCAGCCAGCGCGTTTTATCTTGTCATAGCGGCTTGCCCCGCCGTGTATAAAATCTTATATTTTTTCAAAGGCCTATATCTCAAAATTTTGAGTGAACGGAAAGGTGACGCTATACACCATTAGATAGATAATTTCATTGCGCTTCTTTTGGTATGTGTCCGCTTTCGCTGAGGCAAAAGGAAGTTGGAGTCAAGTAAGGAAAACTGTTGAAAGTTATATATATATATATATATATATATATATATATATATATATATATATATATATATATATATATATATATATATATATATATATTATATATCTTTTTTATGCTTTTCAGGAGGCAGATCTAACAGAAGCACCTACTGATCAGAGAGCCCGGACCAGAGGAAGGATTCTTGCTAGTGACAAGAGTGTTCAGCGCTATACAGGTCTTCCTAACAAAAGTGTTTTGATTTCTATTTATCAGACCATTAAAAAGAGAGCAAAAACAATTAATTACTGGAAAGGGCCAAAAAGCATAAAGGAAAATTTAAAGAAAGGGGCACGTGGCCGTAAGAAAATACTAGATACTTTTGATGAGTATTTAATTACACTTGTGTACATCCGTCAAGGTTTTCCGGGCTGGTTTTTAGGCGACTTATTTGCAGTCTCACAAGCTTCAGTTTCATGCATCACTAATACCTGGATAAATGTATTGTATGAGGTACTGCAACCGTGGCTATTGTGGCCTTCAGCTCAGCAAGTTAGGGACAACCTTCCTGATTGGTATCCAGTAAAGTATGCAGATACAAGGGTAATTTTGGATTGCACAGAGATTTATATCAACAAACCAGCAAACTGCTCTGCTCAAGCAATGACATACTCCATGTATAAGCATCACAACACTGCCAAAGTTCTTGTTGGCATAACACCAACAGGAATTATTACATTTGTGTCAACTCCATATGGTGGTAACACATCTGATAGGCACATTGCAGAGGTTGAACTGATAGACAAAATTGAACCAGGAGATGCTGTCATGGTGGATAGAGGGTTCAATATTGGAGACCTACTGCTGCAATGTGGTGCAAAACTGCACATGCCACCCCTAACTCGCAAGAAAGAGGATGGTTCAGGAAGGGCACTAAATGCACAAGAAAGAATCAGAACAAGGGAGGTTGCTTCATTGAGGGTGCATGTTGAACGTGCTATTGAAAGAATGAAGAATTTCAAAATTTTATCAGGACAGCTCGATAATAAGCTTTGGCCCCTTTTGCATCAAATTTCAGTAATAGTTGCTGTTTTCTGCAATTTAATGCCCTCTCTGTGCAACTAAATGTTGACACAAATGTCAATGTTCATGTCTATATTTACAAATATCATTATATACTTAAGGGCTCTGAATTCACATAATTATGTAATGTTATGGTACACTATTTTGTTTATGAATTTGGATTAGGTTTATCGGATATGAATAAGTCAATGAAGGTGTGAATAAAACTACTTTTGTTTCCAGATATTTTATTACATCATCTGAGATTCATCATATAAAGTTACATGCTCTGTGTTTGTGTGTGTGTGTGTGTGTGTGTGTGTGTGTGTGTGTGTGTGTGTGTGTGTGTGTGTGTGTGTGTGTGTGTGTGTTTGTTTGTTTGTTTGTGTGACAGCAATCTTCTTTGCCCCCAAAGGGCAAGTAAGGTACCCAAAGAAATCTTAAACATGAACAAATACAAATCTCATACAAAACAATTTTTCGTATCACCACAGTCCATAAATAAATGGGAGAGAGAGAGAGAGAGAGAGAGAAGCATGGAACAGTATCTTGTCAGTTCCCTCTAAATAAGTTCTTCATCCCCGCAATTTTGGCATTACAAATTTTTCATGAAAAATTAAACTTTTTTGCACCTCTCTATTAAACCTCTCCTCATCAAAGCAAATTCTTTGAATGGTTAGGTGTGGTGTTGCTTTTGTGAAAATAATGAAGTCACACCAGGAATAGTTGCCGGCACCTAGCTGTGTTTGTATTTGAGTATACCACTGAGACTCTTCCTTCAATGTAACTTTATTCTTTTCTCCTATTTTTATATGGTAAGAGCCATCCCTAGCAATATCTTCTCCAGTCATGGTTTGAAATTGAAGTTTAAAAGGGCACTTAATTTCTAAAATCCCAGTTCCACAGCACCTACATGAAACAATACCATCTGGGCTGGCTCGTATGAGGGGGCAATTTTTACTGATGATAAGACCTGAACGTTTTACTTTGAAACCATTATGCTTCTTACGCATTTGAGTCTCTTAAAATTTTCTTGCAAGTGCCTCATACTTTAGCCCATAAGAAGTGGCACTATTCCCTATAAAGGAAGACTCCCCCATAATTCCTTTTACTATGTAATTATCAGGATCATTCTTTTTATATCTGGCAGCTTTGTGTATCACACTTGCAGTTATTGCCCCCACTCTCTGTTGTTTCCATATGGGACACAAATGTTGTCGCTTGGTTTTTTCAAAAATTTCTGAAATAATTGTATAAGTATACTTACTCTTTAAAAAATTGATGAAACTTTCACCTTGATTGTCCTGTGAAAAGAAACATTTTGCTAATCCTGTAATAGAGGGTAAAGAGGAGGCTGGTCTTCCTGGAACAATACCCCACAGTGCTGCATCCGGTACATGCTGGAGAGTGGTTGCAATGTCGTCTGCAACTTTGTCGGGAGTATAAGGGGAATATAACTCTGATATTGCCTTATAACTACCAGAACTATAAGGTTTTTGAGTACTGGATCTGCTGTTCCCTGCACCTGTGCTGTAAAATTAATGTAAGAGATGTTAGAAAACAATATATATGGAGTGAACAGCAGTCAAAAGGCAGCCTGCTTGCCTCAAAGAAACATTCATTCCTGTTCTCAACTATACCCACCCACAAATCTGCTGCACTACATCTACATTCCTGTCTTCAGTAACACCAAACCACTCACATTTGTTGAAGCACATTAACTCATGTTCTCTGCCACATCCACCCACACACCTAACTCAGGAAATTAAACACTCCCGTCCTCATTTCAATCTACCTGTTTCTTTGTATTCTAAGAAATTTTTATTTAACAAAGAATGAAGAAGGCAATTTTTATTGTGAAAAATTTAGAAAGCTGGAAAAAAGATAAACCCTAAAATAAGGGATTTATGTTATGGAGAGTGGAAAAAATAGAAAGAAGCTAGAAGTGGAGGATTGTTAAAGATTTGTAAAGTATGAGTAGGATTATAGAAACCAAATCCAGCTAAATGTATAAACAAATTAAAAGAAAACCTGCATAAGAGTAGACATGGAGGCAAGACATGGTGAGTGTAGCTCCTAGGTGACATGTTATTATTGTCCTTGGGTGTCAAACTGTTTTCTACAAAATGTATTGCACCTACCTGCTCGCAATGGTGACAAGGTTAAAGTTACACTTATTTTGCCTGCGAGGCTTGTCCCAGGTGCAAGTCACGTCTGTGCAGGTACGCTGTGCACTTCCCGGCTGCACCCCACAACGCTGCACAAAATCTGATACGGCGAAGATGAATGCAAAGACGTGCTTGCATCCCCCATCATCTCTATAATAGAATAATAGATTTGTCTTTACTAATGTATCTAGAATCAAGTCAAAGTTAGCTTAGCCAGCTTTTTTTAAATAATATGAATCACAAACAACCAATTATGAAATTAAAAAATCAAGTTTAGATAATAAACATTATTCTTTTTCATGCAGCTAGAAGCTATTATCCTCTCTAATAAACTAATAAATTGGAGGATCAAGGATAACAGAAATATACTGTCTTTTTTCCATGACCCTGATGCTTCCTTGCATCAGGCCAACTCTTAAACATATGAGAAATTGATCCGTTGTGAGATAAATAACTTTCACTCAACCGGGATTTGAATTCCCGACCTCCGGCTTACCAGGCCAGCACTCTATGCATCTCGCTAAAGAGCTACCACACAGTGAAAGGCTGTAGGCATGCTTATCTGCCACTCTGGGGCATCACAAAAATGTATAGGTTAGGCTGATAACCATTAATGGGAGGTAAAGCGGTGCATGTTATACTTATGTATAACGACGATGAAAAAAAATATAGGTAAATGAACAGGGCAAAGCATCAAGATACTATAAAAATTATTGAAAAAATACTAAACTACTACTTACCCTATACACTGGCAGCCAGCTGCATGGATGTCACCATTAGAAGAGGCAAACATCCAAACTTGGTAAGGGGTCTCATTCTGGTTGGTTTATGCACACAGGTACCTTTAATGCACGACACATCATAATCCAGCTTTTTTACTTGAACATGCTGGATGTGTCTCTCCTGATAAAGCTGGTAGCCACATTCCTTTTCATAGGCTTGGATGCGTTCTGCTGGCCATCCCTGTTTTAAGACCAGATACATGAGTACATGGGCTTGAGTAATATAGGGCATTGTACTCAAGTCCTCCTGCCACTCAGTGAGAGTCCTTGGATCTGGAAGCAAGACTTGTGTCCCAGATAATTTAATAGATCTCCTGTGTGTGATCATCTTCCTTCAGAGGCAGGACATCTTCCACTAAATGAGGTTGCTGCAGTGCCATCAGTACCATGTCCTTCAACTGGCTTTTGCCATACCCAGAACATGGTATGCCTTTCGACTTTAAAAACGTTTTAACGTCTGCACTGTCCATTTGCTGATGTCAGCACTGACCTCCATGACCTCGGGACTGCTTGAGTGTCAGCTGGTGTGCTTTAGGGGGCTAGTTCGGTCGTGGATTGGAACCTGGAAGAGTACACAGGTAACATTAGGGCTTGTGACCAGGTTCTCCACTGTTGGTCTCCAAAGACCCATGCAAGATGTTGAATGAAAGAGAAATAAGGATATGTGACCACAGTTTATATATAGAGATTACATTGGGACCTACTGAAGAGTTCACGGTACTATTAATGAGTGCCACTGGACCTACGATAACAGCCTAGTTAGAGGAAGTTAAGTTTACGTACCTGGGGTTTGATATCAGCAAAAATGAAACAGCAAGTGAAGAGCAGCAATACAGGTAAGGTACAGCAAGTAGAACGCGTCCAGTCTAGTCCAGTAGTAGGCGTGGGATAAGCCTTTGCGTACGATTTGTTATTGTTTTGGTGGGTACGGTGGACAATCTCATCCTTGTTATCAAATACCATTAATGGTAAAAAAAAAAAGTATTTGTCGGTTTTGTGTAAATAAATTATCTTATAAAAATGTATATTAAGAAAAAATAATCAAACATTGAGTTAAACTCTTCAATACATAAAATAATAATTTGTCCCGGGAAAACAGACAGTCCAAGGAGACAGGATATGTTTTTACAATGATTTTCATTATTTTAGTCTTTATGTCATATATTAATGTGTGGGAATGTTGTAATAATTATATATTTCAGTTTAATGACAACAAAATGTACATAGAAAAATGAGATCAAGTTCTCCCCATTTTCTCTGAAAAATTATTTTATCTGGTGAATCTGGCAGCTCAAACTGATTTAGTGATTTGGCTCATTGGCGACTCTATTAATTATCAATTGCATTTTTTGTTCAATCAGCGACATCCTTGCCGCAGAGAACGAAATGGGTAAATCCTCTACATATAAGGAGCTATGAACTCCATCAGGCAGGACACCAACGACTCCATTAATAGCCACAGCAAATAGCGTAACACTGATAATACTTCCCTGTGGTACTCCATCCTCAAGTGGACAAACCTCGTAAAGAGTACTCCCTACTCTAACCCGTAAAAGACGACGAGATAAAAACTCCTGAATAAAAACAGGGAGACGGCCACGAAGACCAAACTCAAACATGTTAAGTAAAATTCCATGACACCAAGCGGCGTCATAGGCCTTCTCCAGATCAAAAAACACGGTCACCTGGTGGTGATTATTGGCAAACGCCTCACAAACTGAGGATTCCAAGGATAAAAGAACATCCGAGGTGGAGCGCACCTTTCGGAAACCATATTGCACCGGGGTCAATAAATTCCGGCTCTCCAAGTACCACATAAGCCTGACATTCACCATCTTCTCCATCACTTTACAAATGCAGGATGTTAAAGAAATAGGACGATAGTTAGTTGCTTGGAGATGATCTTTCCCAGGCTTCAGAATGGGGAGAATTACAGCCACACTCCACAGAGATGGAAAATCACCGGTACGCCAAATGAAATTGTAAAGATCCAATAAAAATGTAAAACCACAGTCAGACATGTGGCGTAAGAAAGCATAAGGGATGTCGTCTGGACCTGGCGAGGAATCATGACACTGGGATAAAGCCGTCTTCAGCTCGGAAAGAAAATGGGATATTATAAGATTCCTCCGGTGGAAGCGAAGTTAACGCCGAGTGATTCCAAATCCCAGCGATGACGAGCCCCTGGTGCAATAGGATCTTTCCTAGAGGCACTGGCAAAGTGCTTGGCGATTAGGTCAGCAACAATCTTAGGGTCCACCGTCTCCCCTGCATGCGATAGCACTGGGGGAGGGGGAAACTTCCCAGAGATCTTACGAACTCTGTTAAAGACTTCTGTGAGTGTAGTTCTGGTAGTGATGGAAGAAAGATAAGCCTTCCAAGATATTCGTCGAGCCTCCTTGAAAGTACGTCGTGCTCGAGCACGCGCTCCCCGAAAAGCATCCAAACACTGGGGGTCCCCACGGTGACGACGAAGTCGAGAGAATGCAGCACGCTTCTCTTGCACAGCAGTTGTGCAAGCGGCGTTCCACCAGGAACAGGACGTTTAGGGAACTGGCCAGACGTCCTGGGGACGGATTGAAGGGCTGCAGAATGTAGGGCATCAGTGAAATAGGATGCAACCTCGTCGCAAGTT
This sequence comes from Eriocheir sinensis, assembly GCF_024679095.1. Classification (NCBI taxonomy): domain Eukaryota; kingdom Metazoa; phylum Arthropoda; class Malacostraca; order Decapoda; family Varunidae; genus Eriocheir; species Eriocheir sinensis. The sequence goes on from NW_026110791.1 coordinate 17,782, forward strand.
CCAAAGTCAGCCAACGGACGAAGAGAGGAGCTAAGTTCCGTAAATCGCTGCCAGTCTGCTTTATCTAGATGGAGGGGGCCAGTATTGACACGGTCAGGGAGGGTAGAACCAAAAAAGGTGAGAAGTATCATGTTAGCTGAACCCTTTAACTTGGACACCTTATGAACAGAACTAGGGCACATCCCAAATATTTCCTCCTCAGAGAGCTCATAGAGGTCATGGTTATATATACTGCCTTTACTATAATTGAAGGTATGATGTGCTTTGACCGTTTCAAACATGTTGTCAGCAGGGCATGGTAGATGTTGCACCATTTTAGCTTGAGTAATATCTTTAGCCCTGACTAACACTCCTTTTCATACTTTTCAGATTCCCCTCAGGGATCGTGCCAATTTCTTTGGCGAGGTACCTAGCAGCATGAATGAAGTTGCCACGCCCATTCCTATAGTATGCAACAAACCAACGAGGGGGAGGGACCTGGCTGTCCCTGGGAGTTGGCTCTAACAAAGCGTCTTCAAATAGGTTCGGGACATAGTCCATGTCACTGTCCGAAGCGAAGAAGTTTCGCTTGAAATCCAGCACCTGCGATAGGCAGAGTCGCAACAGCATCACACGCCGACTGGGCTTCAGCGCTGGAGGAAAAGGTCACATAGCATCTGTTTGACTTGAAGTCTCCATCATAAATGAGACGGATACGAAGGACTGTGCCAAATGGCTTGAATAAGGAGCGCAAGGCACGGTAGGAAAACGATGGATCGATATTCACCATCTGAAGTGCGTCCAGCTTGGTAGAGGGACGCACATCAGAGTTACCCCCGGAATGGGAGGCAGCCTTGTCAGACACACGTGGACTTTTGTGTCGCACGGACTTATCTTGGTCAACCTCTAGGAGGTAGGGACTTTTCAGCGGCACCACCAGGAGCCGTGAAAGGCTCCAAGGTGGCGACGAGAGAGGACCGTGTAGGGGTAATCGGGGACAGGCGGACGTCAGGGAGAGAGGCAGGCCGAGGCAAGGGAAACTTACCCATACACAGGGAGGTGTTTCACTCCCCCACAACCCCACCCACCACGGAGCCCAACAAGGGGAGGCTGAATGTTGGGGCCAGACCGCACCCAACAGCCCCAGGGATAATGGGGAAGTATACGCATCCACAGCCAGGTGTTATACTGCGGCCGCGGGACCTTTGCGACCGCCCACCCGGCAGTGACTACTTGACCCAAGCCATCGCATGACCAGCCGATTGATTCAATGGGGCCACACTGAACCGCCCGTCTTACCCCAGCCCTCCCACCAAATTAGCGTGTTGCCCACCGAGGGGAACTACATCCTGCCCCGCGGTGGACTCAACCGCCAGATGAGAGGGCACGGGGAGTATACGGGACGCCACGCACGGCAAACACGTGGGGAGAGTAGCCCTGACCTAGGTGGTCAGAGGGCAGGGCAGGGGCGAAGGCAACATCACCAGTAGGCCTCCTCTACCGGTGATGAGGGGGGAGCACTTAGTCCACGAGGCCAACGGACATCGAGCCCTATCGGGGTGGGCAAGCCACCACGGAAGGTGGTGCCGCCGACCTCGCTTCAAGCCCCGTCACCACGATAAGGTGACCCTTTCGACGGGGCAGTCAGCATGGAAATATCGATAGAAGATAGAAAGAGAGGCAACATCGTGGCGGAATTTAAGAGGTAAAAGACTATCAGTAGGAGGAGGAGAGCTGATGAGACGAAGAGCCTTAGACTCCACTCTGTCCAGAAGAGCTGTGTGAGTGGAGCCTCCCCACACGTGAGACGCATACTCCATACGAGGGCGGACAAGGCCCCTGTATATGGATAGCAACTGCGCGGGGGAGAAAAACTGGCGGAGACGATACAGAACGCCCGACCTCGAGGAAGCTGATTTAGCGAGAGAGGAGATATGAAGTTCCAGTTGAGATTTTGAGTTAAGGATAGACCGAGGATGTTTACTGCTGAAGACGGTGACAGCTGAGTGTTGTCGAAGAATAGGGGATAGGTGTTTCGAAGATTGTGTCGAGTTGATAGGTGGATAAATTGAGTTTTTGAGGCATTGAAGGACACAAGGTTCCTTCTGCCCCAATCGGAAATGATAGCAAGGTCTGAAGTTAAGCCTCCTGCAGCCTCCAGTCTGGAGTCGTGTACTTCCTGTTGAGAGGGTCTTCTATTGAAAGAAGTTGAATAATGCAGAGTGGAGTCGTCGGCGTATGAGTGGACAGGACAGTTTGTTATGGAAAGAAGATCGTTGATGAATAACAGGAAGAGAGTGGGTGATAGGACAGAGCCCTGTGGAACGCCACTTTTGATAGGTTTAGGGGAAGAGCAGTGACTGTCTACCACCGCAAAGATAGAACGGCCGGAAAGGAAACTGGAGATAAAGGAACAGAGAGAGGGATAGAATCCGAAAGAGGGCAGTTTAGAAAGCAAAGACTGGTGCCAGACTCTATCGAAGGCTTTCGATATGTCTAGCGCAACAGAGAAAGTTCCACCGAAACGGCTAAGAGAGAATGACCAAGAGTCAGTTAAGAGAGCAAGAAGATCGCCAGCAGAACGCCCCTTGCGGAACCCATACTGGCGATCAGATAGAAGGTTAGATGTGGAAAGGTGCTTTTGAATCTTCCGGTTAAGGATTGATTCAAAAGCTTTAGATATACAGGAAAGTAAAGCTATAGGGCGGTAGTTTCAGGGATTGGAACGGTCACCCTTCTTAGGCACAGGCTGTACAAAGGCATACTTCCAGCAGGAAGGAAAGGTAGATATTGATAGGCAGAGGCGAAAGAGTTTGACCAGGCAGGGTGTCAGCACGGAAGCACAGTTTTTAAGGACAATATGAGGCACTCCATCAGGTCCATAAGCCTTCTGAGAGTTGAGGCCAGAGAGGGCATAGAAAACATCATTTGGAAAAATCTTAATAACAGGCATAAAGGAGTCAGAGGGCGGATGAGTAGGAGGAATATGCCCAGAATCGTCCAGGGTGGAGTTCTTACAGAAAGTTTGAGCGAGGATTTCAGCCTTAGAGACAGACGAGACAGCAGTGCTGCCGTCTCGGAGTAGGTAGGAATTAGGTAGGAAGACACCTACCGAACGGGCGCAAACCACTCCCGGTGAGGTATATATGGGAAGTGAGATGGGTGCTTAAGCCCTCCAAAGACCCTTCCCATTACCTCACTAACCGTTTCACTATTGTCTCATCTACACCAGCGAGTAGTTCAGCATGCTTTCAAAAGACAGATACTCTATCTACACCACACTACATTCACACAACACACACACCTTTTCCCAAAATTCAAAATGGCGTTGAACAACAATGCCTCGGAGTCCCCGCCTGGTGGGGTGGCCATAAATTCCCTCAGGGAGGACTCCCCTTCTGGCTGCCGACCTGAGAGGTGTTTTGATAACTCCTCAAACCTTTTTCTTATCAATTTCTGCAATATTCGCGGTCTTCGTACTAATATTCATTCTGTGGAACATCATCTCTCCTCCTCTAAACCTCACCTTCTCTTCTTCACCGAAACACAGGTTTCTGAGGCTACTGACATCGATCTCTACTCTGTTCCCTCCTACTATCTCTATCCTAAATTTCAATGAAAAGCTGGATGTTGCGTCTACGTACGCAATGACATCTCTTGCTATAGTGCCCACGACCTTGACTCTCCTGAATTTTCCACCATCTGGCTAAGACTTCATTGTCATTATATTGCTAAATACATCTGTGCTGTTTATCTTTCACCTAATTCTACTAACTATGTAAAATTCTTTGACTACCTGAACTCTAAAGTGGAGCACATCTTGACTCACTCTCCCTTCCCTGAAATCTCCATCCTAGGAGATTTCAATGCTCACCACCAGCTTTGGCTTTCATCCTCTTTCACTGACCAGCCTGGTGAACAAGCATACAACTTTGCTCTCCTCAATGACCTAGAGCAGTTGGTTCAGCACCCTACACGTATTCCCGACCGTCTTGGAGACCGGCCCAACATACTAGACCTCTTCCTTACCTCTAACCCTTCGGCTTACTCTGTCAAACTGTTCTCTCCGTTGGGCTCCTCCGATCACAATCTTATTTCTGTATTCTGTCCTATCGCTCCTGTACACCCTCTGGACCCACCTAAGAGGCGATGCTTCTGGCATTTTGCTTCAGCTCGGTGGGATGACCTGAGGATGTACTTTTCCGATTTCCCGTGGAATGATTACTGCTTCCAGGAGAGAGACCCCTCTGTGTATGCTCAGCGCATCACAGAGGTGATTGTCTAAGGAATGGAGGCATACATTCCACGTACTTTCTCTACTCCCAATGATAAAAAGCCTTGGTTTAATCACGCTTGTTCTCGTGCTGTCAAAGATAGAGAGGCAGCTTACAAAAGGTACCAGAGCCTTCAAACTCCCGCTAACTTTGACCTTTACATTTCAGCCCGGAATCTTGCCAAATCTATTCTTCGACTTACCAAAAACTCCTTTATCCATAGCAAATGTGAACACCTTGCTTTCTCTAATTCTTCCAGAGACTTCTGGCACTTAGCCAAAAATATCTCCTCCAATTTCACTTCTTCCTCTTTCCCGCCTCTTCTTAACCCAGACGGCAGCACTGCCGTTTCTTCTATCTCTGAGGTTAAACTCTTCGCTCAAACTTTCTGTAACAACTCCACTCTGGACGATTATGGGCATATTCCTCTTACTCACCCCCTTTCCGACTCCTTTATGCCTGCATGTTATTAAGATTCTTCCTAATGATGTTTTCTATGCCCTCTCTGGCCTCAACTCTCAGCAGGCTTATGGACTTGATATAGCGCCTCCTATTGTCCTTAAAAACTGTGCTTCCGTGCTGACACCCTGCCTGGTCAAACTCTTTCGCCTCTGCCTATCAACATCTACCTTTCCTTTCTGCTGGAAGTACGCCTTCGTACAGCCTGTGCCTAAGAAGGGTGACCGTTCCAATCCCTCAAACTACCGCCCTATAGCTTTACTTTCCTGTCTATATAAAGCTTTAGAATCAATCCTTAACCGGAAGATTCAAAAGCACCTTTCCACCTCTAACCTTCCATCTGATCGCCAGTATGGGTTCCGCAAGGGGCGTTCTACTGGCGATCTTCTTGTTCTGCTAATTGATTCTTGGTCATCCTCTCTTAGCCGTTTCGGTGAAACCTTCTCAGTTGCGCTAGACATATCGAAGGCCTTCGATAGAGTCTGGCACAAGTCTTCTTTCCAAACTGCCCTCTTTCTGATTCTCTCCTTCTCTCTGTTCCTTTATCTCCAGTTTCATTTCCGGCCGTTCTATCTCTGCCGTGGTAGACGGTCACTGTTCTTCTCCTAAACCTATTAACAGTGGTGTTCCACAGGGCTCTGTCCTATCACCCACTCTCTTCCTGTTATTCATCAATGATCTTCTTTCCATAACAAACTGTCCTATCCACGCATACGCTGATGACTCCCTCTGCATTATTCAGCTTCTTTCAACAGAAGACCCTCTCAACAGGAATTACATGACTCCAAGCTGGTAGCTGCAGAACGCTTAACCTCAGACCTTACTATCATTTCCGATTGGGGTAAAAGGAACCTCGTGTCCTTCAATGCCTCAAAAACTCAATTTCTCCACCTATCAACTCGACACAATCTTCCAAACACCTATCCCCTATTCTTCGACAACACTCAGCTGTAACCATCTTCAACACTAAACATCCTCGGTCTATCCTTAACTCTAAATCTTAACTGGAAACTTCACATCTCGTCTCTCACTAAATCAGCTTCCTCGAGGCTGGGGGTTTTGTATCGTCTCCGCCACTTCTTCTCCCCCGCGCAGTTGCTATCCATATACAGGGGCATTGTCCGCCCTCATATGGAGTATGCATCTCACGTGTGGGGGGCTCCACTCACACAGCTCTCTTGGACAGAGTGAAGTCTAAGTCTCTTCGTCTCATCAGCTCTCCTCCTCTTACTGATAGTCTTCTACCTCTTAATTTATGCGCCATGTTGCCTCTCTTTCTATCTTCTATCGATATTTTCACGCTGACGGCTCTTTTGAACTTGCTAACTGCATGCCACCCCCCCTCCCGCGGCCCCGCTGCACGCGACTTTCTACTCATGCTCATCCCTATACTGTCCAAACCCCTTATGCAAGAGTTAACCAGGATCTTCACGCTTTCATCCCTCACGCTGGTAAACTCTGGAACAATCTTCCTTCTTCTGTATTTCCTCCTGCCTACGACTTGAACTCTTTCAAGAGAAGGGTATCTGGACACCTCTCCTCCCGAAATTGACCTAGCTTTCGGCCACCTCTTTGGATTCTTTTTATGAGCAGCGAGTAGCTGGCTTTTATTTTATTATTGTTTACTTTTTTGTGTGTGCCCTTGATCTGTCTCCTTGTTGTAAAAAAAAAATCCAGCCCCCCTTCAAGGCAAATTTTAGACCCCGTATCAAGCACCTCCTACAGACTAACCTCATTCCATTTTCTTTAACTTGAATTTCCTCTCACTACTTTAAAAAAAAGGTACTAAATGGATGACTGAAAAAAATGGGTGGGTGCTACTTTGGCTTGTTATCTATAAGAAAAAAATATCTACACCGTACTTTGGCTTGTTATCTACAAGGAAAAGTATCTACACCGTTGATATTTTACTTTGTAATGATATCTACATGGTAAAACATAATAAAAACATTTTTTTTATTAAAAATATTATATCGGTAAACATCACATATATCAGCTAAAAATGCTAAATGTATGTCAGGAGCTTCTTTTCTCATCATCCGCCAACAGAAGTAGTCTAGGTGCGACTGAAAAGTTCTTTGATTGCTGCCTCTCATGTTTTTCAATACCAGAGTCTTCGCATCAAGCCAGGATCTTTCAGTTCCTTGTGTATGTGCCCCAGGGTTAGGATCGACGTAATACTGCTGATGATTTACGGAAAAATGACGAAAATTGATTTGGTTTAAATTAGAGTAAGCTGGCCAGTCGTCGGAATGGATTATTGAGCCTTCAGCGACTTCTCTCTGAATAATTGGTTGAAGTGTCTCACGGTCTCTTCTTTGAACGTAAAAATATCGGCACTCTGAGCCTCTCTTCAAACCAAACACCATCAATACGTCTCCCATGGTTACGGTTACTGTCCACTTCAGCTTCACCGTCTGTTGAATTTGGAGCCCGGTCTCCTTGCAACATTCGGACTCTGTTGTGCTTTCGCTGTCCTACAAAGCGTGCTTCATCAATTTGCACAGGCTCTTCTTCAGTCCCTGCCATTTGACCACGATGTTGGACTGAAACATTCGCTGTACAAACTTCTCTGCACATGTTGAACCAGTCGCATATTGCTTCGGTACCTCTACCAGTTAATCTTTGAACCAGATCATAAGAGAGGTCTTGTATAAAATAAAAGATCAATTCTAAAATTTGACAAAGAGAGAGCTTGCAATTTAGTTTGTTATTTAAATCTGTGAAGTGGATGAATACATTACCTCTGCGAACGGAACGAAAAGTTTGACATCCACGGTTTCTGCAACGAAGAACGGGAATAAATTCGCCATTTCGTCTTCTTTTCCGAGCGTCCTTCACCTCTCCGCCACATCGATGACACGGTGAAACACTTTGTTTTTCATCCAAAATCCATGTCTTCTTAAAAATGCCTGTGCTTTAGTTTCGTCGCTGATTTCGTTGTAGAATTATTGTGCACGCTTTAGGGCTGCGTCAATGACTGAAATATAAATGAGGATTTAGGGAGGTTATACTCCGGCTAGCTCAAACGTGCGGCTGTGACGTGCTGTGCCACGTTTTATCCCCACCTTGGTTACCTCTCTCTCTCTCTCTCTCTCTCTCTCTCTCTCTCTCTCTCTCTCTCTCTCGCGTTTATTCAACCTGATTTATTAGGTTATAATACAGAAATTGTGGGTTTATACGATAAATTTGGTTTTAGTCCTTACCATTGTATTGTACAGATTATATAACCGACTTTATTTCCACACCACCCGAGAGGTAAAAGTCATGGCGCGTTTTTTTTAAGAGGTATATATCCCCGATAGGCCTATTCCTCTCTTCACTGCATCTTGGATGACTTAGGATGAATGCTCATCAGAAGATGTGAGAGTGATGATGAAAGAATCCATGAAGTTGTCAATCACGACATCTCTCTCTGCATCCTATGACTGCAGTTTTTCCGCGTGCCGGACAGCATTCTTCCAGATTTCCTTGGTAACATTTTGTATTGATTCTTCTATGAGTGGTTTTAGGTCGGCAGTCTTGAATGTTTTTTTTCTAGATGTAGCCTTTAACTTGAGCCCAAACCAGCTCATTGGGGTTGTAGTGACAGTGGTATGGTGGCAGGCGCACTACTCTTATGTCCGTGATCTGAAGCCATCTTGTCGACAACGTAGTTTGTGTCGGCAGAAGAGACGTGTTGACTTACAAGATGCAGAAGGTCTGTCTTGAGGATAACTTCTGGCACTGCTACGCCCTTCTTCTCCAGCCATTCTCGTATCGTAGCTTTGTTGTTTGCAGATGTTGGTGGCTTGTGAATTTTTCTTGAGTGATAAGATGCATTATCCATCACAATTACTAACGCTGAAGGAATGTTTGGTAAGAGTTGATGTGTGAACCACTTTTCAAATGTTTCTGCATTCATCTGATCATGGTAATCCCCGACATTTTTTGCCTGGAAAACAAGGGCGGCCCCATGGAACAAATCATCGAGCTAATAGGGTACTGGGATTTATTTCAAGGAGCGTAAGCAACAGAAGCCCCTAAGTCTTCCTCAAACTATATTTAGCATTAGTTAGACCTCATCTTGACTATGCGGTTCAGTTCTGGTTACCTTACTATATAATGGATATCAAAATGTTAGAATCGGTGCAGAGGAGGATGACTAAGATGATTCAGGGGTTGAGAAACTTGCCATACGAGGAAAGACTCAAACAGTTAAACTTGCATTCTCTAGAAAGGCGAAGGGTGCGTGGAGACATGATCGAGGTTTATAAATGGATGAAGGGCTTTAATAAGGGAGACATTCATAAGGTTTTGTTGGTAAGAGAACCGGGTAGGACACGAAGTAATGGGTTTAAACTGGATAAGTTCAGATTCAACAGGGACATAGGCAAAAATTGGTTTACTAACAGGGTGGTGGATGAGTGGAATGGGCTTAGCAGTCATGTGGTGAGTGCCAATACAATTGTCACATTCAAAATTAGACTAGATAAATTCATGGACAGCGATATTAGGTGGGGTTAGATACACGGGAGCTTAGGGTCAAAGGAGCTGCCTAGTACAGGCCTACCGGCCTCTTGTAGACTCCTGAGTTCTTATGTTCTTATGATCCAGCGTGCAGAATGATCAAGCGGCCTCCCTTCCCAGTCGGCACCCTCACTCATATATAGCCTGTCCTGCATTTTCTTCGTGCACCCAACATTTGGAAACCGTGTAGTTTTGGTTAACCCACGACTCGTCCAAATATACGATGTTCTTGTCTGAGCTTAAGTGTTTCCTTATTTCTCTTAAAAACTTGCTTCGTGCATATTGCACATCATTATTTTCCAAGAGGAATTTTCGCCCATCAACCTTTGCATGGTGAAATCCGATTTTCTTCAGAACTTTTCTCAGTGTTTCACGGCTGCCAGGATATGAGAGGTTGTTCTTCACTTCTTCATGATTTTTTTCGAGTGTGGGGATTTCTTTTCTTGCGTAGAACTGCAAAACTGTTATGTGCAGTACACCTCCATTGAAGTTATCAAAGAAGTCCATGATGTAACAAACTAGCTTGCAGGTAACATACCAAAGCTGTCGAGATTGATGTCTATGGCGGAATGAAGTGTGCTGTTGCCACATGTACCTTGTTGAGTCGGGACCGGAGCTTCGACACTCTAAGCAGACATTCTCTCGAAACCACGACGAGTGTTTTCCTTGTTCGGGACCGGCGCTTCGACACTCTAACCAGACATTCTCTCGTAATCACGACACGTGTTTTTCTTGTTCTTGTACCTTGTTGAGCCGGGACTCAACTACCTCTCTACCACCGCTATTACCCTCTATAGTCGGAGTCTAGACCATCTAGACCATGCATCAACCATTTAGATGGCATACCAAAGTAGATTCATGACACGTAGACCGCAATATAAAGTGTAGATCACATACCAAAGTAGATTCATGACAAACCAAAGTAGCACCAATGGGTGTTTGTTTATATATCAGAAGAAGCAGTCAAGAAAAAACAAAAAAATAAAACACGTAGAGAAAATGCAAAACTACTCCTCCTTACTACCTGAACAAAGGACTTGTTTAATGGTTGACTAAGAAATTGTTTTTTGTTTTTTTCATATATCAGAAGCAGTAGAGGAAAATAAATTTAAAAAATCGGGAAAAAAACGAAACTAATACTCCCAAAATGAAGTATTAATGAATTCCAAAAGATTATGTTCAGGTGTCTTGATCCTCCCCCCGTGTAAGAAAGAGTACAAGTCATAGGAAGGTGGAAATTTAGACGAGACTTTGAAGATCAGTCACAATTTCATCTTCTCTTTAACAATATTTCGTGTGGCTTTCATGATATATAGGTCAGTCATATAATGCTGTTTGCTTTTATTAATGGTTGAGTGGTGAAGGAATGCATACACAATAATATAGGTCAGGGGTGCTCAACCCACTGTTTGAGGGCTGCATGTGGCCCTCAATAAAGTTTAATGCGGCCCTCGGCAAGTAACCAAAAAAATAACCTACTTATCCCTATCATAATACGTATAATATTAGTTCACATTTAATTTTAATGACATGTAGCAATATAAATTATATTATGATTGATATTACTGAATATCTTATTATAAGTGAACTTTATGACGTTATAGTATTATAATGATAAAAATTCTATTCCTCATCTGGCAGCCTGAAAGCTGGCTAGCCTCACTGATTTTGTTGACGTGAGTCCCGTGTTGCCACTCCTTGGCATTTTTTACTAGATCTTGGCTTTTGAGCTGGGACCTTGGCGCCTTGGCTATTTTCCCTTGAAAACAGGCTAATCTAGGCTTTTTTTGGGGGGGAAACTCGCTCCTGCTTGGCTATTCCTTCGCTCATGTCCCTGCCCTCTCATCCCCCCACTCATCCTCTCAATCAGTCCTGGTCTCTGGCTCCCTACCCCTCTCCTACCCAACCGCTCCCTTCCGGGACTTCCCCACCGTTGCCCATCCACTCCTAGCCCTCTCCCCTTACCCATCGTCTTCCACGCCACCTCCCCTGTACCCCTACCCAATTGAGTTCCCCACCCTCCCGGCACACAGCAGCCGCTCCACGTTTCCCCTCTCACTGCCCAACAGCTAAATGGTGTCGCTCGTATATAGGTCTTCACTTTATTGTACTTTATAATTGCCCATTTCCCATGACCTGCAATTTATGTGAAAAGTGTTTTGATTACGACTCTTTCCGGAAGGTTACAATATATACACAACATAATCAGTATTATTAGTCTGCAGAATACGTATATTAATTACTATGCATATTCACATTGCAGGAAATATGAGGCCCTTATCACACATTGCCCATCTAATGTGGCCCTGCCACCCAATAATGTTGAGCACCACTGATATAAGTCATCACTTTTTCCTATTTTGGCAATATTTCAATGAGGCGTTAAGCTTATTATAATATTAGTTACATCATACTCTCACTTTCTTTAGTTCAGGAGAGTAAAAGTTCGATGGGTCACTGATTAACTATTCCAAACACAACACTATCGATTAACATCATTTCTAACTTTTCTCTAGGTAATATTTGGGGCTTAAAACATACGAGTGTCAGTAAGTCTTATATATATTAAACTTTCCCTTGCCTAAGATCGTGAACAAATGTAATAGTGTGTGGCTGCTACGCTAACACTCCCAAGCTAAGATATACAGATTCAGTTTTATATGTATTTAACTAACTCACATTATCTACCTGTCTTTCGCCTCTCAGTGTACTCCATTCTGTCCTGGCAAATTATCTATGACTTGACTTTCATCTACTACTTCTTCTTCTTTCTTTTTTTTTCCTTTCTCTCTGTTGCTTTCTCTCTGTCTTTGTCTCTTGTTTCCTCTCTCTGTCTCCTCCTTTCCTCCTGTTCTTCTTTCTTTCTTTATTTGTTCCTTCTTTTCTATCTCTTCGTCTTACCCAGCATCCTCGGTTATTCGTCTGTCATCATTTCTACACATAATACGACCTCCACAAGTCCACTTCTTACGCTCGATCTTAACATCTCCAACCTTATTCTGTCTCAAAACCCGTGACGCTCGCTCGCTTCCTTCCATTACCACTCCATCCCACGCAGCATCTTTGGTTGTCCGTCTGTCATCATTTCTACCCATGAAACGACCACCGAAAGTCATCAATCTTAACATCGCCAACCTTATACTGTTCTCCTAACCCATGATGCTTCCTTCCATCGTACCTCTCCATCTCACGCAGCATCTTTGGTTGTCCGTCTGTCATCATTTCTACCCATAACACGACGTGCCCAAGCCCACTCCTTAGTCTTAATCGTAATATATCCAGCCTTATTCTGTTCCCTAACCCATGATGCTTCCTTCCATCTTACCTCTCCATCTCACGCAGCATCTTTTCTCTCTCCTCTTTGACCACGTATCCGCCGTTTCTCTAGATCAAGACTAAACCGGGTGATACGACCCTGGCGCAGGAAGAAGAAGACGTCTCGTGTGACAAGTTTGGGAAGGAGAAGAAGAAAGCACATCAAAGCGGTCTCTGGTCTGGGTCCCCTGGCAGAAGAGGAAGGAGATATAGGGAAGGAAAGCTGCAGGAGAGAGTGAGTTATACGCCGTATCGCTGTTCCAGTAATATCCCCTGGTCGTGTTATATACCTAGGGTGAGGGTGTGCTGCTTGAAAACTTACAGGGAAAACAAAGGAGCGAGGGGTGAGGGGAGACCGGCGTGCAGGAATCCATCGCTTGAATTACTGAGTGAGTGTGTGAGTGCATGTGTGTGTGTGTGTGTGTGTGTGTGTGTGTGTGTGTGTGTGTGTGTGTGTGTGTGTGTGTGTGTGTGTCGGAATAAAGAAACGAAAGTCTTTGTACGGGAAATAAAGGAAGGAAGGAACAGGAGAAGAAGGAGGAGGAAGAGAAAGAGATGACGAGTCTTATGATGCTGAAACAGAAAGAGGAGGAAGAAGAACGAGATGAATAAGATGATAGAGAAAAATATAATAAAGGAAGACGAGAAGGAGAAAGAGGAAGAAGAAGGAGGAGGAGGAGGTGACAAGTTATATGACGCTGAAGAGAGCGAAAGAAGAATAAGAAGAACAAGATGATAAAGAAGAAAACTATAATATCAACAGCAACAAGAGAAAGAGAGACAGAAAAAACAGACAGACAGAAAGAACACAGAGGGACAACGGGCAATAAACAGATAGACAGATAGAGATATATAAGTCTCCTGATAATGACGACAAAGGAGAAAGAAAACAAGAAAAAGAAGAACAAGAAAATTAAGAAGAAGAAACTATAAGAACAGAGAAAAAGATAGACAGTCAGATACAGAAACAGACAGACAAACAGACATACAGAGAGAGAGAAAAGAATACACAAAGAGACAGAGATATAGAGACACAGAGAGAGACAGAAAGAACCAGGAGAGAGAGAGAGAGAGAGAGAGAGAGAGAGAGAGAGAGCACAGTGGCCAAGCACCTACGAGACACCAACATCAGGAAAGCCCTAGGCCCTGATGACATCAGCCCTTTCCTGCTGAAGCACTGTACAGGGGAGCTGTCGTACCCCCTCACACGTATATTCAGACAGTGCCTAAGCGCAGGGGCCTGGCCGACCCTATGGAAAGAGGCTCGTGTCACACCGGTTTTCAAGAAGAAGGACAGGACAGACCCAACTTACTACCGCCCAATCTCGCTCCTGTCAGTTGTTAGCAAGATCCTGGAGCGGATTATTGCTGAGCAGATGACGCGCCACCTGGAGGAGAACCATCTATTGTCTCCTCGCCAGCACTGGTTCAGGAGAGATCGCTCGGCATCAGACCTCCTCTTCCTTCTCAGCAAGTCTTGGCATGACGCCCTGGACTCCGGTCGGCCCTCACTTGTTGTTGCCCTAGATATTACTGGGGCATTCGACTTTGTGTGGCAGAGGGGCCTCCTGGCCAAGCTCGAACACGGCATCACAGGACAACTGCTGCAGCTATTTTCGAGCTACCTGCAAGGCCGGAGTCTGAGGGTAGTGGTGAACGGGTGCACGTCAGGCAGTTACCCAGTCACTGCCAGCGTTCCACAAGGATCAGTACCGGGCCCGATCCTTTGGAACGCATACTTCGACGAGCTGCTCCGTGGCCTACTAGTCGCCTCAGCCTACACTGACGACTGCACCCTGTCCCACAGCTACACCAGGAAGGAAACCTCGAACATGATCGAAGCCACCAACCGCCATCTTGGTGACATCATGGCCTGGGGACGACGTTGGCAAGTCAAGTTTGCTGCCGAGAAGACCCAGGCCATGGTCATATCGCGTTCGGAGGAGGACGCCAGACTCCTGCAGGGACGGCTGAAGTTTGGGGACGACACCCTGGTCATCAAGGACTCCATCAACATCTTGGGGGTGGAGGTCGACTCCAGACTCAGTTTCGATCGCCACCTGGAGTGTGTGGCGCGCGGAGCCTCCTGAGGTGACACTCCTGCGTCGCGTTCGGCACCTGCTCGACGCAGACGACCTCCTGAGGCTGTACAAAGCCCAGGTAAGGTCCGTCATGGAATACTCCCCTCTCTCCTGGATGAGCAGTGCCCAATGTTACCTCTCGCTGCTGGGCAGAGTGCAGAGGAGGGCAGAGCGACTCATCCGCGATGCCAGCAGCCCTCAGCAGGAGCGACCACATGGACACCAGTGGCGGCACCGGCAGATCATCACCAGCAGGACGCCCCCCGCTGTATGCTCGACAGCCTCGGGCACCGGAGAAGGGTCGGTGCCATCACAGTCCTGCACAAGGCCCAGGTCCAACATACACCTCACCTGGCGGCACTACGGGTCCCTTGGAGGAGAAACCAGCACACCACGAGAGCGGCGGTGGCTAACGAACTCCTCCTTGAAATCCCGAAAAGCCGCAGAGCCAGGTGCAATGAACACCCAACAGGTGAAGGTAGCGGCTCATGCCTGGTGTCGCACCTACCCGCCCTAGTCACATCCGCCTGAGTACAAGCACACCACAACATTAGTGGCAATGCTTTAAGATAGGCGACCTCAAGACAGAGGTCGTCTTTAGCATGGAGACAATTTCCCCGCCCCTTCTATCTTATCATATATCTTGATGTTTAAATAAAGAGAGAGAGAGAGAGAGAGAGAGCATGTGAAGTTGGATGAAAGCTAATCTTGGGAACGAAGAGGATGAGGAGGAGGAGGAGGAGGGAGACGAGTGTGAAGGTGAAAAGAAGTGAAGGAAAGGGATGGAGGAGATACTAAGAAAAATGAAAATGGGAGGAAGAAGAAGAAGAGGAAGAAGAAAAGACGAAGCAGTAGAGAAAGATGATTAATTATTTTGAGGTAGAAAGAAGAGTGAAGAAGATTGTAAGAGAGGAGAAAGTGAAGAGAAAAGAGGAGGAAAAAGAATGAAATAGAAGAAGCAAAAAAAAAAAAGGCAGATGTTAAGATTTATAAAAAGATGAAAAGTGCAGGAAAAAGAGGAAGAGGAAAATACAAAGGAGAAAATATAGTGGTTTTGAGGTAGAAAGACGAGTGATAAAGATTAGAAAAGAGGAAAATGGGAAGAGAAAAGAGGAAGAGAAATAAATAAAAGATAAAAAGAGGAGAAGCCAAGGAAAAAGAGGAAGAGGAAAAGATAGAGGAGAAAATATAGATGTTTTGAGAAAAGAACAGGATACTGCGAATGAAAAGAGGAAAATGTGAAGGAAAAAAAGAGGAAAAAGAAAAGTTGATGTAAAAGAGATAGATAGATATTTTGAGGTGAAAAGAAAAGTGTGATAAAGTTAGAAGAGGAAAACACGAGAAAATGAAGAAGAAGAAGAGAGAGAGAGAGTAAAATACACACACTAAAGGAAAGGAAGACGTGTGAAGGAAGGGACGGAATATTGGTCGGTGTGTAGGGGACGAGGAGGAGGAGGAGGAGGAGGTCACCCTTAAAATGAAGGAGAAAGGATAACAGGGACACCAAAAACAGATGTAGGAGGTTAGGTTAGGCTACGTTAGGCTGGGTAAGGTAAGGTTAGATAAGATTAGATAAGGTTAGGAAAGGTTAGGTTAGCTAAGGTTAGGTTAACTTAGGTAAGGTAAGATTAGGTAAGGGAGGTATGGATTGGTTAGGCTAGGTAAGGTTAGGTAAGGTAAGGAAGAGTCAGGTTAGATTGGGTTAAGCTAGGTTAGGTCAGGTAATGTTAGGTTAGGTAAGGTACGGTAAAGTTAGATAAATAAAGAGAAGAGGGAGGGATAGGAGGAATGGAGGTAAGAGAACAATGAAAGAACGGAAGAAGGAATATGGGAGAGAACTTTACGTACGGGGTCTTTAGAAGCTAACAAAGGGAGGGAGGGGACGGCGGGGCAAGGGCACGGGATGCTGGCTTGTAGGTTGGTTGGTCGAATGGCTGGTGATCGGGGGGCGTGTGTGTGTGTGTGTGTGTGTGTGTGTGTGTGTGTGTGTGTGTGTGTGTGTGTGTGTGTGTGTGTGTGTGTGTGTGTGTGTGTGTGTGTGTGTGACGAACTTTTTTAAACTCTCAAAATACAAAAACTCCCAAAACGATATCTAGAAGTGCATGAATTCAACCATCCGTATGTATGTATGTATGTATGTATGTATGTACGTATGTATGAGAGCCAGGTGAAAATAATAAAATAATCTCCCAAAACGGTCTAAAAATATATGAAAATATCCACTTGTAAGTATATATATATATATATATATATATATATATATATATATATATATATATATATATATATATATATATATATATATATATATATATATATATATATATATATATATATATATATATATATATATATATATATATATATATATATATATATATATATATATATATATATATATATATATATATATATATATATATATATATATATATATATATATATATATATATATATATATATATATATATATATATATATATATATATATATATACCCCAAAAAGCTAAAGGTAAAATCAACAACATACGTCAGACCTAAAGTGCCCCGTTAAAATCGATGAATCTTGTTTCTTTCACGATCATCATCATTTGTACATAACACCTCCTACCTTGCTCTTTAGTTCTCTCTCTCTCTCTCTCTCTCTCTCTCTCTCTCTCTCTCTCTCTCTCTCTCTCTCTCTCTCTCTCTCTCTCTCTCTCTCTCTCTCTCTCTCTCTCTCTCTCTCTCTCTCTTCTCCTCTTCCTCTTCTTCCTCCCTTCCTTTCTCTCTCCTTCCTGCCCCATACTTACCTTCCCTTTCCCTTCGCTTTCCGTCACCCTCTCCTTCCTCTCCTTCCCTCCCTGTCACATCCCTTCCTCCTTCATTTACTTTCCTCTCCCCTTTCGCTTTCCTTCACCCTCTCCCTTTCTCCTTTCTCTCCCTCACCACAGACTCATCCCCTTAGCTAATTTTCGCCCCATAGTACAATCCTCTTCTCTCCCCTCTCCTCTCTTTCCTTCTCTTTCTCTCTCTCCTCTCTCTTTCTTCCCTTCGTCTGTACTCTATGGAATCTAATATCTAGTTTTTGTCTTTCTTTGTCTCTTGAGGATTTGCACAAAATTTCAGCTTGGTCGGATAGATGGGAGATGCCCTTTAACGTAAGCAAGTGCCAGGTTCTTCAAGTTGGAACGAGGAATAAGAAGTTCGATTACGAAATGCTCGGCGTTAAACTCAACAGCGTTCAATGCGTCAAGGACTTGGGGATCAAAATCGCGTCAAACCTCAAATTCTCACAGCAATGCATCGATGCAGCAAATAAAGCGAACAGAATGTTGGGCTTCATTAAAATAAACTTTTTATTCAAGAATAAAGATGTAATACTCCCGCTCTACAATAGTTTAGTCAGACCCCACTTGGAATATGCGGTACAGTTTTGGTCTCCCCACCATGCAAAGGATATTGCTAAATTAGAAGGTGTTCAGCGTCGGGCAACGAAAATGATCCCTTCCTTGCGCAACAAATCCTACGAAGAAAGGCTTTCTACCCTTAATATGTTCTCTCTTGAGAAACGTCGCCTCCGAGGAAAACTGATCGAATTTCTTAAAATACTTAATGGTTTCACGAATGTAGACAGATCAACATTGTTTATGATCGATGACACTTTGCGCAAGAGGAACAATGGCGTAAAACTCAAATGTAGACAAGTAAATTCAGACTGCACCAAATTTTTCTTCACCAACGTTGTAGTGCGAGAATGGAATAAGCTTCCACCGTCAGTGGTCCAATGTAACACGATTGACTCCTTCAAAAATAAGCTCGACCGTCACTTCCTTCAACTTAATATCAACTAGAGTAGAAATGCAACGTTTAGGAGCCTTCTGATTAATGTAAAATTACTTAGGTTTAAGGACAGACCACCTAGTCTGGACCATGGGGTCTGTGTGGTCTGATTTTCTATGTAAATCTATCTATGTAAATCTCTCTCTCTCTCTCTCTCTCTCTCTCTCTCTCTCTCTCTCTCTCTCTCTCTCTCTCTCTCTCTCTCTCTCTCTCTCTCTCTCTCTCTCTCTCTCTCTCTCTCTCTCTCTCTCTCTCTCTCTCTCTCTCTCTCTCTCTCTCTCTCTCTCTCTCTCTCTCTCTCTCTCTCTCTCTCTCTCTCTCTCTCTCTCTCTATATATATATATATATATATATATATATATATATATATATATATATATATATATATCATTCTCGTTTGCTTATTCCTCCTTCTCTCCTTTTCATTCACCTCCTTATTTAATGCACAGAGGTGAAAAAATCCGAACTTTAAATATCAGATTCAAGGACATGAGCTCAGCGAATTAAAACACGAAAAAGATCTTGGTGTCATTATCAGTAACACTCTTAAAATGAGTGATCAATGTTCTGCAGCGAGTAAAAAAGCCAATATGATGTTGGGATTAATCTCAAAAAACTTTGATTATAATTCACCCGAACTTATGAAGAGATTATATTTAGCATTAGTAAGAACACACCTAGAACACGCCGTTCAGTTCTGGTCACCGAACTATATCGAAGATCAAGTTTTGCTAGAAAAGATACAGCGACGAGCAACCAAACAAATTCCTGTGCTCCGAAACTTGCCATATGACGAGCGTTTAAAGCGTTTAGATATGTTTTCCCTAAAAAAGCGAAGGATAAGAGGACTTAATTGAAGTGTTCAAAATCCTTAATGGATTCGACAACATTAACCCAGATAGTATATTTCAGAGGGACACCAACACAAGAACACGCAGCAACGGTATGCAGTTAAAAGGAAATCGATGTAACACATTGGTGCACAAAAGTTATTTTCAATAACAGAGTCGTCGATTATTGGAATAGACTCCACCGTCAGTAGTTAGCGCACAGAGTATCAATAGCTTTAAGTCTTCTTTGGATAAGTACTTCATGGATATAAGATTATACTGACCCTTTTCGCATGTTTTTAGACAGATTGCAGCACGACCTCAACCTATATTCATATAATTCTCCCCACAACCTAGATTGCAAGTAGCGAAAGTCAAAATAGAGTAAAGCAACAGTTAATGTCCGCATGGCAGGTGGAGTGAGGTGTGGGTGCAGTAAGGTGACAGGTTACTGGTGCGTGCCTAGTACCGCCGGTAAAACGAGGATCAAGCCTCCACCTGTGCCCCTGAAACTACACCTCACCCATCGTGGGTCTTAGTGGGGATTCTGGGGCTGCCCTGTTTAGGCCACTCGTCCTCTTCCAGTCTCCCTGTATTTCTATGTTCTTAGGTTCTTATATAATGAAGTCATTTTCCCCCACAGCTTAGGTTACCAGTAGTGTAAGTTAAGGGTAGTAATTTCCTCTTATTTCTCTCTTTACTGTAAAATTTCCATGTCCCTTTCTTCCTTAAAGGTACATGGTGTTCTCTTCTAACTATTTCCTGCCGGCACGTTGCCGGAGGAAGAGGTGGGTGGGGAGGAGCCTTCATCTTTTATGTCCTATCCTACCACACGTAGATTACTAGTAGTAGCGGTAGTAAACAGACACCCTCGCCATAGACCGATAGGTCTTCTGGTGTCTGTTCTTTCTATGTATTCCTATGTATTCCTCCTCCTCCTCCTTCTCCTCTTCCCAATCCTCTTATTCCTTCTCTTTCTCTTTATTTACTCCCCCCACGGCCCTATTTTTTCCTTCCTCCTAATCTTATTTCTTCTCTTCTTATCCTCCTCCTCCTCCTCCTCCTCCTTACTAGGGCTAATACACTACGCTAAAGGCATCTCTCTCTCTCTCTCTC
Organism: Eriocheir sinensis; assembly: GCF_024679095.1. Taxonomy (NCBI): domain Eukaryota; kingdom Metazoa; phylum Arthropoda; class Malacostraca; order Decapoda; family Varunidae; genus Eriocheir; species Eriocheir sinensis. Next base: position 38,167 of record NW_026110791.1, read on the forward strand.
TCTCTCTCTCTCTCTCTCTCTCTCTCTCTCTCTCTCTCTCTCTCTCTCTCTCTCTCTCTCTCTCTCTCTCTCTCTCTCTCTCTCTCTCTCTCTCTCTCTCTCTCTCTCTCTCTCTCTCTCTCTCTCTCTCTCATCATCCACCTTATACAACTGACTCATGACTCATCCCTTTCCTCCTCCCCCTCTCCATTCCTTCCTCCCTTCACTGACTCAAATTCTCCCAAAGTCTATATTTCAATGACTCACAAATATGCATGCATTCTCCTTTAGTCTACGGGGTTAAGTCATCACTTCAAGCATGCAGAGAGGTGAGTCACACGAGGTCCCTCCTGAGTCGGCTTGTGTATGCAGGGAAGGTGTGTCACACAAGTCTTTCTGAGTCATATAATGCTTGCAGAAGAGGTGAGTCACGCTATATTCCTTTTGAGTCATCTTATTTTCGGAGAGAGGAGATGAGTCATGGTAAAGCCTTCCTGAGTGAAAAAGAAGTAGAAAGATAAATGAGAAGGTGGACGGAGGAACGAGAAGAGGAAGAGGAGGAGGAGGAGGAGGAGGAGGAGAGAAAAGAAGAGAAGAGAGACAATATGAAAAAGAAGTAGAAAGATAAATGAGAAGGTGGACGGAGGAACGAGAAGAGGAAGAGGAGGAGGAGGAGGAGGAGGAGGGGAGAAGAGAAGAAAGACAATATGAAAAAGAAGTAGAAAGATAAATGAGAAGGTGGACGGAGGAAGGGGATGATGATGATGATGATGATGATGAGGAGGAGGAGGAGGAAGACAGAATAAGGAAGACTGTGATGAATGAGAAATAGAAAGATGAGAATGAAAAGGAGGAGGAGAAGGAACGCCGAAATAACGAAACAGTCCACGACAATCCCAGCAACGTCAACGAGAGGCTTTTCAAACAGGCTGATTAGCCTGTATAGCAGCAAGAAGACTCCCTGTGCCGTGCTGATGTCGCTAATAGGCTGCGTCATGGACCATCAGGGGCAGCAGCCCTCCTGAGAGCACGCGAGTAATGGCCTCAAATCTATAAATAGCCGGCGCCGCGTCATTCAAAAGCGTTCCCACGGACCCTCGCGTACCCCGGTTTAAAGTCCACCCGCGCCGCATTCCTCGCATTCCTCAGTGACGGGCTGCCTGGACACACCGAGTGACCGTACACACACACACACACACCGCGCTGCCCGCCGCACCGCTCAGAGGCACACATTCATCCCTCCCCGCACTGCGACCTTGAGATGCTCCACACGCCCTTCTAGCACGCAGAATTCCCATAGAAAATGAAAGTATTGAAGGACAGACTTTGGAATGTGGTGGAGGTGTGTGTGTGTGTGTGTGTGTGTGTGTGTGTGTGTGTGTGTGTGTGTAAATCACCTCTTGGTCTGCTGCGGGTCTCTCTCGAGACCATAGCTGGGCACTATAACAGAAAACCTTATTCCCGATAACCGATAACTGATAATGAAAAACCTTATCGGTGATAACCGATATTCGTTAACTGGAGACACAAATATAGCCAATAACCGATAACCGATACCCGATATAAATCCACAATTCTGATACTAGCTAGCGATAAGTCCGATAGGTGAAAACGATACTATATTCATATTTCAAATAGAAAAACATAGATGAATTCAAATTTTCATTATCTGTATTTTAGAAAACTTACAAAACCCGAAAACCACACGTTGACACGTACCTATGGACGGTAATACTAGAAACGCCTGAGCCGGTGTTGTGTTATTTGGCGTCCCCACCGTCAACAAACACTGGTCTCTCGTGAACTACGCATGCTCAGACCAGCAAGCGTAGACCTGTACAGTCTCACAAAGCTTTTTAACCGTAATTAAGAGTTGCTGGAAGGCTGAATCAGACATACAGTACCACTACCACCATCCCCGCTGTTTCTAGAACGACACTCTGTACGAGTTGTATTTATATGTACCGAATGTCGTTCTAGAAACAGCGAGGATGGTGGTACTGTATGTCTGATTCAGCCGTCCAGCAACTCTAATGTGTTAAAAAGCTTTGTGAGGTACAGGTTTCACTACTGGTCTGAACATGCGCAGTTCACGAGAGACCAGTGTTTGTAAAGAGAAGCGCCAGCTTTTGACGATGGGACACCAAATAACACAACACCGGGTGCCTTCAATACCATGGCATGCTCACAAACGAATACGGAATATCAAATTTGAGGCAGTGAATAATCATTTTGGGGGCAAAGTTAAATGATTTTTCTCTTTGATATATTGACTTTTGAGTCTAATATAAAACATAGCTTAGTTTTTTTAATGTTGATGATCTAAGTATGAAATCTCTTCACACGAAGATATTTCATACCCCGAAGTTTTTTCATACAACACCGGGCGCCCGGCCACGCATGCGCAGTAGGGAGGAGACGTTTTTTTTTTCTGAGGCGGAAAAAAGTAGTGATTATCGCTAGTTTGGTTACAAAAGTAACGAAGATACCGATATATATTTAAATAAGTAGCGGATGGCCGATAACCCGATTTTGTTATCAGCGATAACTTATCGCGATAACGCCCAGCTATGCTCGAGACAGCCAGCCGTTTCCCTACGGAGGAGCACAGAGCTCGTAGTACCGATCTTTGGGTAGGGCTGAGACCACTCATACACAACACACCGCGACAATGAGGTCACAACTCCTTGCCTGACGTCGCGTACCTACTCACTGCTAGGTGAACAGGGGCTACACGTGAAAGAAGATTAACCCAATTTATCTTCACCCGGCTGGGGAATCGAACCCCGGTCCTTCTGGTTGTAAGGCCGACTTTCTATCAACTGAGCTACCGGGCCGTGTGTGTGTGTGTGTGTGTGTGTCATGCGTGCCTGCCTGCCGGCCACACGCTCCTGCTTAGAAATAAGAAAAAGAACAATGCGGGAGACACGAGTTCTCTTTTTCGATAATTAAAATCACCCGCGGCGCAGCGACACACAGGTCTGCCAGGTGCCACCGGGGATGTCAGAGACTTGACCGTGTAGTAACTACACGGTCAAGTCTCTGGTCAAGTCAAGTCAAGTCTGCAGGAGCCACCAACTACACTGTAGTTGGTGGCTCCTGAACAATTCAGTGCTCTAACGTGGGTGTTTTCAGGCGCTTTCGACTCTCACATCAATTATTCCCGAAGGCCGAGAGGGGGATCGTTACCTTTGCAAACACAACAGCAACTTCGGAACTGTTTAATCGTCTTCATTGAGAGCCATGCATTGTGGTGGGGGGGGGGGAGAGAGAGAGAGAGAGAGAGAGAGAGAGAGAGAGAGAGAGAGAGAGAGAGAGAGAGAGAGAGAGACCATTTTAACAGGTATAATGCTTATGTAATTATTTAATCAGTCGATATTATATCTACTCCCCTACTCTTCCCCCCCCCAACACATACCGTATTGCGTGTGCATATGTATGTATCTATGAGTCTCTCTCTCTCTCTCTCTCTCTCTCTCTCTCTCTCTCTCTCTCTCTCTCTCTCTCTCTCTCTCTCTCTCTCTCTCTCTCTCTCTCTCTCACACACACACACACACACACACACACACTTATTCTCTCTTATTCACGCGCGCGTCCCTCTGCCCTACGAAAAAGAAAAAGAAAAGCAAATAAATAGATAAACACTACTCACTTGCTCTCTCCTCCTTACCAAGATTGCGCTAAAGAAATGCTCGACTTGCACAGGAAAATTCTCTGCTCATTTCTTCTCAGGACGATCGACCGTCTGCAAGATCTGCCTGTTGACACAGCAGATGGAAACGAGACTCCATCAACAGGACGAAAGGCTTACCGCTGGCGAGAAGATCACCGAACTAACAAGTACTGTTGAAACCTTGCAGGAGTTTATCCAGGCCAACATCGTCGCCCCTGCTGCAAGTGATGCCTCATGACCCTCCGCACCTGCTGTCGATGCCCAGCCACCTTCCGAAGAAGACATGTCACAGGGGACCGGTAGAGCTGACGCCGAAGGCTTCACCCCGTGAGAGGAGGAGCCAGACCCGCCCCTAGAGCCATTTATTCTACTCATTGCTACAACAGATTTGCCATACTGGAGGAGGAGGACGAGGAACAGAGCACCTTCTTGGTCGGTGATTCTATGATTCGCCACCAGGTGGTTGAATTTGGTGGCAGAGTCCCCCGTCGTAGGCGTAACTACTGTTATCTTGGAGCTGGTGTTGACGACATCACAGCTGCCCTGGACGAGGTCTCTGCTGAGGCCTCTAATGACTCACTCTTTGTTCTCCACACAGGTACAAACGACGTCACCACGACCCGGTCTGAGGAACTGCTGGACAAGTACCGTAGGCTCTTCCAGCAATATAAGTCTAAATCCCCAAATATTTTAATTTCGGGAATTCTACCACGGACGTGGGATAAGAGCGACTTCTACAGTAATAGAGCAGGAGCCCAGAGGGTTGGGGGTAGCCGGAATACTAACCAATTTTCCTTCCTGCCAGTGTTCCATACGTGCATTGTTGCATATGAAACTGGACGACTGGCATGATATCTGTGGTGGGTGTGGCTTCAGCAGCCATTTAAATTCGACACCTCAGCTACCCTAGGTTAGCTTTTTGACCTAACCACTTTTAAGTACCTAGAATGTATGAGTTGTGGGTGGAGTTGTTCCAAAAAATTGATGACAGCAATTTTTGGTGGTGGGATGGACCTGCCAGTCCCAATTATGTAAGCCACTCCAGCTACCCTAGGTCAGCCTGAGAGCTAACTTCTCAGAACCTTTGCCAAAATGTTTGTGAGGATCCCAGGAGTCATAAATGGCCAATGACAGCAGTTTCCAATGGTGGGGTACCCCGCCAGCCCATAAGTGCCATGCCCCCAAAGTTACCCTAGGTCAGCCTGAGAGCTAACTTCTCAGAACCTTTGCCAAAATGTTTGTGAGGGCCCCAGGAGTCATAAATGGCCAATGACAGCAGTTTCCAATGGTGGGGTACCCCCGCCAGCCCCCCCCCCCCCAAAGTGCCACGCCCCCAAAGCTAACCTAGGTCAACATGTGAGCTTACTTCTCAGAACCTTCAAAAATGTGTTTTAGAGCCTGTAAAATTGCTGTTATTGGAAACAAAGTGATAAAGATAATGATTTTTACTACTACATATAATATCGTTTTATTATTTTTTCTAAAATGTTTGTCTACATTTAATTGGTTGCAACATACATGTACAACACTCTAATTGAACTTCAAGATCTGCGACAAAATCTGAAATGAAAATAGTGTAGAGCAAGATGCTTCAAAAACTTGAGAATTATAAGAAACAGTGTCCGTGATATTATCCTCTACCAGTAATGCAATCAACTTCAGTCGATCCACATATAGTCTTTGATTTCACATCCCTTGGACATTGTAAAAGCTAGTCACGTCATGGAAATGAATCTATCAATCAATGAAAACATGCACAGTCAAATTTATATTTCACTATCGTCATCAGAGTCTGTATCTTCACTCCAAGCTTCTATATCAGTTTTCTCGTCGGAGCCCATCAGGTCAGATTCCTCATCTGCAGCAATTTCCTGACTGTCGATTTCCTCACTGTGTAGTGAACGTGGCATTTCTTCACCTCAGAACCAAAGTGGCTCTAGGAGGTTATCTCTAAGGCACCATCCGTAATCACTGGGTGATTCGTTACACATAGGAGCAGGCGAATCAGCATTGCACCACAGAGCAGCAACATAGTTTGATCTTCGAATCTTCTCTTTTAATGCCTTGTATGAAGGTGGTAGGAGAGCACAGTCCAGCTTCTTGACATGCGAGTTGCTTCTCCTGAAAAGATGGGAAGGATGTTGAAAATTTTCTAAGTGATTACGATATAAAGTGTTAGACCCATTCTCCCTCCATTTCTCTGGCTACAAGATTACCTTCTCAACCTTTCCAGTCATATCGATCAGTCTCAGGTATCGGGCTTCATTGACGTCTTCAGTCTTGTCTTGACCATACATTTGGCAGGTAAATGCAGATATTGCCTCAGTGTCTAGGTTACCAATTTTCCCAAGGCCAACGAATGCTTCTATGAATCTGCCTGTTGTGTCCTTCTCTAAGATCTGGAGCGGTTTAACCTTGCCTTTTCTGAAATAGAAGTTGAAATCAAAGTCTTAGTTGATAGAGTAATGTATTTATAGCATTGACATTGAATAGAAAGGAACCTAGGAAAGTTTCTTCCTAGGCCCTATATCATTGCACCTCTCGCTATTGCAAGTTTTGAACGCAGAGGTCTCACAAACCCACCTGTAGAAAGCAGAGGTAAAGTCACATCCAGTGAATGCATGGAACCCCGGTAGCGCTTCTGGTAGACCTGTCTTCATGTCTTCTAGACCATCGGTGATGTTGCGGACGTTGATGTACCTACGGCTGTTCCCCATGCCACACTCCATAATGACAGTCTTGGCTGCACGAACCTCTGGACGTTGTCTCGCCAGCATCCCGATCAAGATCACCAGAACATCTGTATCAGAGGCTCTCACACAGATGTGGCTCGCTGAAGTGTTGGCAACGTGGAAGGATATGAGGGTATCAGCCTCCTCATGGTTTCCCTGATATTCCGCAGGTCTTGTAACGGTGATGTGGTGGCTTTCCTTGTCTGGTACGAAGCTCAAGCAATCTCCACCAAAGGATGCAATGACAGTTTTACCTTCCAGAATGTGCCAGTAATGTTCCTTCCCCCATTCCTGCAGTAGAAATCTCCCCAACTGATCTTTGAACATCCCATTTGCCAGTAACTTTTTTCCACTTTGCCTGATGGTCTGCTCTGGTCCGGTTATGTTGTAAGCCGAGTCAACTGCTTCTCGAAGTTTTCTTTCGCTTCCTTTGATCGAATCTTCTAGGTACTTATCAAGGCAGATGTGAACCTCTTTTCCCTTTGAGGCACAGATGACCGACAATATCGTCCGCGCAATTGATGCATAGGATGCTCCAATGGAGGTCTGCGATAGGATGGAGTGCAGGAGAAGTCCTCCATCATACACGTGTGTGTAGAGCTCAGGGTGGTCGAGTTCATTGATGGTTTCCATCTGTACAGCTTCCAGATGATGCAGGAGAGAAGATTTGTCGGTCTTGACCAGGGAACCATCGCAGTGGGCAAACGCTAGAGCAGGGCTACTCAACTGGCGGCCCGCGGTCCGAATCCGGACCTTATGAGTGTTGTAACTGGACCCCAAGTTCCAGCAGTAGAAAAATATAACTGATTTACATGGTCCTGGTAGTGATAGATTCTTGCAAGTATATTTCCTTGCCTGACTGTAGGCCCTACAATCAGTCAAGGAAATACACTTGCAAGAATCCATCGCTAGGACTTTCATAATGTAAAATTATATTTTGCTACTCCTGGAGCTGGGGCCTTCTAATATTTAATCGGATCTCTGCATACATTTGTACTGGTCTAACTGGACCTTTGCTCATAATGGTTGAGTAGCCCTGCGCTAGAGGGTATTTGATTATTGGGTATTTTAAGATGTGTCTGAGGTCCACGGCGGAGTCTTGAGAGGCGACAACGATCATTTTGACAAATGCATCCCTGAGGTTCTCGGCATTGGTCTGTGCCCTCTTTGATGCACTTGCCAACGGCCCCTTTTTCGTGTTCTCTGCGGCGAAGTTAGCGACTTTGACTTTCTTTATGGGTTGGGTGAAGCGTTTCCTGTTTTCGTCCCATTCTTCTTCGAACTTCTCTCTAGCTTCTTGGCCTCTTCGTATCGTCGAAAGAAGATAACTTTGTGTTGCTGCGTTTGCTGCAAGTCCAGTGTCAATTTTCACTAAAGTTGATTGTGCCTCATCGCTGAAGGGGTTGCTGAAGGTGTCGATTGTCTTTCAAAGAGCTTTCATTTGGATATTGTCCTTATTGATTTGTGATGGATGACATTGTGCTGCAGTGCCGTTTTCCTGCTCTATCCCGACCAATGATTTCAGCTCCGAAACCGAAAGAGCCCTCTGTGTCATTGTCAACGCCCATCGGCGCAAGGCTTGGTCCGAGTTCGGAATGCAACAATTCCTCTTGCGCTTGAACTGGCATCCTTGTTGACAGTTTGTTCAAGAGAGATCAACAGCCGACCTGCTAAAATTCCTCGTTGTTCTTCGGATTGAGAAGGCACCCTTTTCTAAGATGGTCATTACAGCAGGGTTGGCGGTCTCCAACTTCTGCAGAAAGAGCATCCCCCATCGTGAGTAGTTTGGCCTGTTGAGCGCAAAGACCTCGACAATCTTTGGGAAGATGCTGATGTATGACCGCACATCATTGGTCTTGACGCAGCGTTGTAGTTCCCGATGGAGGCGATTCACCAGGTAGATATAAATTCCCCAAAACTGTGCCATGGCGCCCTCTTCACCGCTCATCACAGAGTGGAAGTATTCCTCATATTTGTTAAGGTGCTCCACCACGACTTCATTATTGAGATAACCTCTCACTTCTTCTGGATCTTCAGGAGTCGATGTCATTACTTGGTGGTAGTTGTCAGCATCTTCTTGTGGAATGGTGTCTAGGAATCGTTGATACAGCTTCAGTTCCAGGACAGTGACCAGCATATCATGCACCCGGGTACACCTATTATAAAATTTCCCTTTGATGAAGCCTTGCACGGAACCTTCTGCCAGTACATCTGCCTCCGACAAGACGAACTCGATTCCACTGTCGCTGATCAGGGTACCAAGGGCTCCGTAGAAAGCTAATTCTACATGGAAGTTTCCAAGAAGTATGAAGAGTTCGTCGAATAGAGGGCGTTCCACTTCTTGAATCGCGTATGCCTTCTTCGCGACGGCGAGGTCGTATGTAACAACTGCATACTCCTGCCCAGCTTCCTTTGCCACGTTCAGGGTCCGGATCATTGTTTCTCGAACAACGTCATTATTAGTAGGGGAACTGGATATTGGGTCCATGTAGCAGATGGTGTGGACAGGCAGGGGATCTTTGACGAACTGGCTCATAAATCCTGCATGCATCGGTAAATTTTTAGAATCTTCTCGAATCATCCAGAACCAGTAGAGGTCAAGAAGCTGGAGGGTGGTCTTATCGTCTCGTTGGGTGGTAGTGGCATCTTTCTCCCTTGGAAATGTCACCTTGTTTAAGGAACGGTGAAATGCTGGAATTTCCCGCTCGTATCCATGGAAACTCCTTCGATTCCGTCCCTCCCTGAATTCTGAGGCCGAAGCACTTGACTGCTGGGGGTGTTCTGGCACGTTCTGGTAGGTATGCCCGACGGTTGCATGGAATGTATCTTTTCCGTCCAAGGTTTCTATATTGGCATCATTATTGTCCCAGACTGATGCTGTTCCTAAATCAGGGGCAAGTTTAATGCCATCTGGAACATCTCCATGTTCTTTCTGTACCGCATACGCAAACTCAGTTTCCAAGCATTTTGCTTCACTGTAGCTGATCGAATGGCCAGTCCTATTGAGGATTTCAAGTGATGTCTTGGAGCCTGTCATGGATGCTAATCCGAGACCAAGCGCCGTGTGCTTCCACGGCTTTATTGATCCTCGAGAGACATTGAAAACTGCGTCTGACGCCATTGAATTCGCTTTCCTCTTGGTCATCTCACTTAATGATCCGGCCTTTGGTGCAGATGAGCCCAACAACGTCTTGAAAAAGAGATCCAGTTGTTCTGGGATGTTGGCAGCAGATTCCTTCAGATTCTGGACATTTGCTGGATTGGGAGTCTTGGATTTTGGGAGTTGTAGGATCTGTTTACGGAGATGACGAGCGACCCACTTGATCTTCTCATTTTCTTCATGTTCTTCACTATGTAGGCCTGCAAACGCTTCCTCCTCAGTCAAAGCAGAGCTGTAGATGTAATTGCCTAGACGCGAATTTGCCAGCTTCACTGTGATGTCATCACCAAAGTGTTCCTTAAGCTTGCGTTGGAGAGATTGGGCTGAGTAGGAATTAATCCTTCCAGGGTCGCCACCAACTTCAATGAAATATGTTCGATAGATATCAAGTAGCAAGGAGACAAATACCGGTTGCCTATTCTCTAACACTTCGGTTTTTATGTACTGACGGAGTGAAGTGAATGCCTTCTTGTGATATGCAGATTCCTTTGGCTCTGACTCGGCTTTTACATCAGTCTCAACCAGGAACAGACTGTAGCATTTCTTGTGATAGACTGATTCCTTGGCAATGAGTGGCACCCCACTGCGGACCAATGCCTTGATTCTGTCGTTTTTTGAACGATTGGCCCTATCTGCTATTGAATTCGCCATATTCAGTGTAGCTATATTGAGTAATGTTTCTTCCTTGCCGCGTTTCTTCTTTCTTCTCTTCCCACAAAACAGGCATGATCCTGCTAGCATCCCCTTCTCATCGTACTTTGGGATACTACTGTCGCTTCTTGTTTCCATTCGTCGTTTCTTCATCGGAGGGGTGGCATCATTGCTGGGGGAGGCTGATGTACCAGGACATTCTGTTGAGGTGTCGCCTGGCCGTGGCCGCTTCACTGCCGTGTATGTCTTCCGACATGCTGGATGATACTGTAGGGTATCTGGTGCTGTCACACTCATAACTCTTCGTGTTACATCTGCATATTGGTCAGCATGCAGAGCCTGGCGTTGAGATGCGCATTTCTTCATTGTGGCCCATACAGTTTCGCTGTAAGTCTTGAGCTTGCTGTCCTCCTCAGTTGGCTTAAGACAGATGAAGCATCTTGAGGCAGGACTGTGGGTCTGCAACGACACAGTTGCAAGAAACATGAGCAAAAGTCTATGAGGTATTTAACCCCATATTATTTTGGACCAATTGGGCGAGTTGTGAGAGGATTTTTTTATATCTATTTTTAATTATTAAAAAGCGGGTATCGTTGAAAAGAAAGATAAAAGTGAACTAACCTGTGGAGATGTGGGTAGAGATGAAGATGGATGTGACCTCGAACTAGATGTCGGATTGATTTCTGTTTGGTCGGCTCTCTCCTCATTATCCAAGGCGGGAGTTGAGCTTTGCTCGTTGATATTGTCATTTTCATGCATATCGTTCCCGTTAGAATTATAAAAATTGGCTTCACCCTCAACAGCATCCTTATTTGTTTCCATATCGCCAATACACCACCAACACACCTGAAACACATCCTTTCTAGAGAGGGGCAAGTTTGTATAAGGGACAGGTTTAAAGAGAAGGATTTAGCAAGAATTAGTGAGTCAAAGACAATTACTGCTAAAACGAGTAATACATGTAATACCTTTATAGCCTAAGGGTTACAAAGTATCCTGTTTCTGGATGTACTTGTGACACCTTTGCATGGGCAGTTCATACCATGTTTTTGGGAGTTATGTGTAGCCTAGCTCGCGTGGACCTAGGTTAGCATGGGGTGCGTGGCACTTTTGGGGGGGGGGGGGGGCTGGCGGGGGTTTCCCACCATTGGAAACTGCTGTCATTGGCCATTTATGACTCCTGGGGCCCTCACAAACATTTTGGCAAAGGTTCTGAGAAGTTAGCTCTCAGGCTGACCTAGGGTAACTTTGGGGGCATGGCACTTTGGGCGGGGCTGGCGGGGGTACCCCACCATTGGAAACTGCTGTCATTGGCCATTTATGACTCCTGGGATCCTCACAAACATTTTGGCAAAGGTTCTGAGAAGTTAGCTCTCAGGCTGACCTAGGGTAGCTGGAGTGGCTTACATAATTGGGACTGGCAGGTCCATCCCACCACCAAAAATTGCTGTCATCAATTTTTTGGAACAACTCCACCCACAACTCATACATTCTAGGTACTTAAAAGTGGTTAGGTCAAACAGCTAACCTAGGGTAGCTGAGGTGTCGAATTTAAATGGCTGCTGAAGCCACACCCACCACAGATATCATGCCAGTCGTCCAGTTTCATATGCAACAATGCACGTATGGAACACTGGCAGGAAGGAAAATTGGTTAGTATTCCGGCTACCCCCAACCCTCTGGGCTCCCGGTCTATAAGGCCTTCAGCCTCAACAACCGCCTACAGACTCTCTGCGGAGAGCTTGACATCGTGCTCTTTAACGCCTCGGACCGTTTCTACGGCCAGAGTAAACTTTCCAAAGGGACGGCATACACCTGACCCCCCGCGGGGCAGCCAGATTCGCACGGCTCCTCAACGCCGCCGTACGTAACGTCCGAACAAAACACGACTCTCAGCCACGTCCTTCCATCCCACCCGTTTAAATAGACACCATACACCGCAACAAACTCGTAACATTGAACCCGCCAATACCACCACCTCTATTACCAAGCCTAAAGATAACCTAAGAGTCCTTAGTTTCAATGCGCGCAGCCTAAGAAACAAGTTTGATGAACTGCGATGTCTTGCTCTGACAGAAAACTTTGACGTAATTGCTATAACGGAAACATTTATCGACACCACAAAAATTGATTTAAGTCCCGAATACAACATAGATGGCTACAAACTCTTTAACAACGATCGTGTAAACCGTAGAGGCGGTGGCGTCGCCCTTTATGTCAAAAGCTATTTGCAACCCACTGACAAAACACCAAGAAACAGTAACGTTGAACATTTGTGCGTGCGAGTAAACATAGCAAGAGTCAATAAAATATCTCTGTCACTTACAAGCCTCCGGGGCAATCACTCGATGCCGATCTTGAAATGTACAGCATCTTAAGGCAGTCACTTAACAACAGCGACTCACTGATATTAGGAGACTTCAACCTTCCCCATATCGACTGGGCGACACTGTCAGGTACAGAAGGTGAGTCACATAGAATGATCGAATGTTTAGAAGAAAATTATCTAAGCCAAATGGTTTCTGAACCAACTCGACAAAATAACATACTCGACCTTGTTATAACGACCCAAGATAACCTAGTTAGTAATGTCACGGTAGGAGAACACCTCGGTTCCTGCGATCATAAATTAGTGCACGTTGACATTAGAGCTCAAACATCGGTGACTGAAAATAAAGTAAAGGTGCCCAATTTCAAAAGAGCCAACTTCGTAGAAATCCGTCGAAAACTAATAGAAATGCGACTGTCAGATGATGGCAATGAAGAGGACGCCTGGCTAAGCTTTAAAAATCACTTACTCACTCAGCAGGATACATTTGTCCCCTTGTGCGAGAAGCGAATTAACACTAATAAAAGCCCACCTTGGTTTAATAGCGAAATTAAACACTCAGTCAAGGAGGAAACTGTTTTACAGATTAAAGAAAGAACAAAGCTCGCCCGAAAACATTAGACTCTATAATGATGCCAGGCGACAAATAAACAGATTAGTACGTCAGGCAAAGCGCAGATATGAAGAAACTATTGCAGCCAACTGTAAAAATAATCCGAAATCCTTCTTCAGTTACATAAACAACAGAAAGGCGATCAGAAGTGGAATTGGACCCTTTACAAACAGCGACGGTGCACTAGTGACTAACAGCCAACACGTTGCAAACCTATTAAACAATTACTTTTCCTCGGTGTTCAATACTGACAGTCTACCTCACGCTAACACCAACACCAGTACTAATTTAAATCCCGAGCATGCATTGCCTAACTTTGAAATAAAACCCGATGAAGTCCTTAAAGCCCTCAAATCACTTAAAACAAATAAAAGTCCTGGACATGACAAAGTATATCCAACTCTGCTCAAAGAAACAAAGAGCGAAATACTCTCCTCCTTCACAACCGTATTCAATATGTTCTTGCGACAAGGCATCGTTCCTTCAGATTGGAAAAAGGCTAACGTGACACCGATTTTTAAGAAAGGAGACAAAAAAGTACCAGGTAATTACAGGCCCATTAGTCTAACTTCGGTTGTAGGTAAGCTACTTGAGGGCATAATTAGAGACAAAATTGTGAGTTACCTTGAAAGCCACACATTAATTGGGGACTCACAACATGGCTTCCGAAACAAAAGATCCTGCCTATCAAACCTATTAACCTTTTATAACGACCTCTTCACTGTTTATGACGTAACCAAATCACTGGACGTAGTATATCTTGGTTTCTTGAAAGCGTTTGATAAAGTCCCACATCATAAATTACTTTAAAAATTAAATCGCAACAGACAACAAAGAGTAGTGATTGACGGATTTAACTCAGAGTGGGCGCCGGTCACTAGTGGCGTCCCTCAGGGCTCGGTTCTTGGCCCAGTTCTCTTCATTATTTACATCAACGACGTGGATGTTGGACTCAATAATCGCATTAGTAAATTTGCAGACGACACAAAGATTGGTAACTCGGTTCACACTGACGAAGACAGGCAAAACCTCCAAGAGGATTTGCACAAAATTTCAGCTTGGTCGGATAGATGGGAGATGCCCTTTAACGTAGACAAGTGACAGGTCCTTCAAGTTGGAACGAGGAATAAGAAGTTCGATTACGAAATGCGCGACGTTAAACTCAAAAGCGTTCAATGCGTCAAGGACTTGGGGGTC
>NW_026110791.1:55000-72358 GCF_024679095.1 Eriocheir sinensis
GATTTGAATTCCTAGCACAGGATGGCACGATGTCTATGACTTTTGATTTTGACTATTCATCCCAGGTAGCATACACACCCATTAAGAGCTGAAGGCCCAGCCCTCCCCATACGCCATTTTACTCTCCGTGGCATTCAGAGTACTTTACCAGATTTTTGGTGCAGATAATATTGAACGCTTAACTTGTGTTATTTCTAGATTGTGCAAGAAGGAACTTAGGGTATTCTAATGTCTCAAAGCTCAGCTGCCCTATTTCACTCATTCGACTTAACCATCTATACTTCCCACTCCCGTGGACTTTAAACTTGAGCTAACCCTATGCTATTAAACTACTAATGCAAAAAGTTGCTAATCTGTCATACATTGGCCCTGTTTCCCGGGGTAATGGGATATCATCTGCTCAAAGGCTCCAAGGACCAAGGCGACAGAGATAAGCACCGAAAAGGCCACACTTGCAGCTATAGAGTATGCACTAACTTTACCTCTTACCTAATCTCAGTTATCATCTCAAATCCATTCCATAGATGAATTTTGGAACCAATAGTTCTTAGCCTATATTTCCCTCTTCCTAAGTGACTTAAAACCATTTTATGACTGAAATATCAAGAACTTTCTAATCAAAGCCCTGACAACCCTGGCTTCACCGTTTAATAAACTTTTTATTTTATAAGAGCAACCAGTCGGCAGCTGCATTGCATCACAGCCAGTCTCCAAAGCGACCTTTTCTTACAACAACACAACCAATTGAATACCCGTTGTTTTACCATCCGTAGCGTAGATGACCACATGTCTGGAGTGGATGAGCTGCTACATCATTTGTGCTATGGTCGCACGATCCCACAGAGCTTGGCGTTTGACTGTACACTGAAACATTGTCTACGAATTGGACCCTTTGTGGACTCGATCACTTAGGAAGATAATATGCACACCAATCACACAGCAGAAATGCATAACCCTGGAGGGGCTCACTGGTGAGGGAAGGTTGCCTACGTTCTTCATGCGAAGGAATCTTTTGGCTGTAACCCTGCCGACTCTCCTCAACACATGGCGGATGGAAAACTCTGAGGTTGTGAGCTGGGGAGGTTTGGTCGACACCACCCTCAAGTTGTGTTTCCCATCATCGTATTTCTAGGAGAGAAGTCTTGCAACACTGCTCTCCGTCATGCATGCACAGCTCAGATAGCATCACAGCCAGTGTAAAACTGCCCTTAAAGTTGGAATGCAGTCTTTTATATTAAACTCATTTTTCTTAAGAGTGTGTTTTCGTATCATGTCATGCACCTCACCTTCCAAATTTGACACGATACTTTCCGGTCTGCATGGACGTGGAAGCACCCCACTGGCATATCGATGATTTCCTTCCCAGTCTGGGGTCGATCCACGCAGCTCTTTGTTTGCCGCTGCGGAGGGTGATGACGCAGAGCGTCAAGGCCCAGCCAAAACTCCCCCTCCGATGTTCCCGAATCCGGCATGTATTCCCCAGGAGCGGTACTAAAGTTTTCGCGGCGGCAGGAAGAATTTGTGCGTCGCTTTGGAAGACCGTCCATCCACTGCCGTCCAAATGGTCTGATCACAATACACCATGAGGTAGCGCGATCTGGCTGTTCAGGATTGGGGTAGATCATGCGCAAGTATCGCCAATTGTGTTTTATCCCCAGTATCCAGTAAATCTTTGCAGTGACGCGCGACCGATTCTTCGTTTTCTTGAAAGAATAAAAAGAAAACCTCGTGAGAACAGTCTGCTCACGACAATCATGCGCAGAAACAAAAATCTCAGCCTAAACAAACCTGCAATTGGAGTAAAGTTATAAGTAAGAATACGAAGAGCTCAGTTGTTCAATGTATATAATAAAGGGAGGGGGAGGGATCCACTTGAATCTTTTTAGTTGAACGTTATTCCAGTGTCTCGAGACTGAAAAAATGATCTAGTCCGAAAAGGGGATATAAATTTTCAAATCTCTGAACTGAACCGGGACCGGTGAGACGGATACCAAGAAGCTCCTTAAACCCGCGTCAGCTAAGAGGTAGTCTACAGCTGAGTGGGTGTGGGAGGAAAATGGGACTTCTGAAAATGATGACAGTATTTTTCGACATTAATGCCAGCATGTGAAAAGGTGTTTCACATCAAAAGCATTTCCATGGAACAGAATGGTACATTTTAAAGTGGATCAAGATATGATGCCTCTAGCTAGAACAGTGGATAATAGTTCCTCAACTACTACTCCGCGGGTCCGGGGTTCGAATCCCGGCCTGACAGTTTTCTATTAACCTCATCCAGTTATTCATCACCTTTCGGGTTGGTAGATATATTGGTACCTGGGGACACCTGGAGGAGGTAAACTGGCAGGTAAGTGTCCAGACTTCACAGAAAGCCCGTATACGGGATAGTGGTCTTCACCAACACAGGTTCAACGGCCCAACGGTACGGAGATGAGCACCGCAGCCACGCACCAACTATTTCGTATTCACACAACTTTTCCCTTTTATCAAGCTTATGCCTCAGTGACGGGACGCAGAATGTCTCGTAAACGGTGAAAAATCAAGATTGAGTTTCCGTTTTCAGCGGCGTCCAACATGTATAGTGTCTGACCTGCCTGGGGGAAAGCCTCGCAAACTCACTCTGCGAGGAGGTTACGTACCTCTTTGACCCAAAACTGGTTAAGGAGTGGCTTTCGACTCCCAGCGCCGGTAAACCCTCCGGATCTGGATAAATTTCTCATGTGTTTCGTGATACGCAGAGGTCGTGTGAAGGTACAGTGAAGAAGGAATTCGAACCCAGTATGTACATGGATCAGTTTGAACCATTGCTATCTATTATTTACATCGGCTATCTTGACTGCAGTATGACCAGTAACATTATGGCAAATTTACTAATGACACAAAAAATAGGCAGACAATTAGATCAAACACCAATGTAGACGTGCTCGCATTACAAGGGGGAGCTTAAGAGGTCTGCATGTTTAGTAAAACAAATAGATGATGCAGTTCAACATGAACAAATCAAGCGTCCAAAGAGTATGAAAAACTAACTAATCAATGGGGAGCATAATCCTGGGAGCGTTGCTTCACTCACTCCTGCTTTCTCCATTCCCGAAGGTCACACTGAGCAATAGCTTCCACGCAGCTACCTTGTCCGTGTCTAGTCTCCTGGCAGGATCGATCGACTTGCCCCAGTTATGAGTTACGTGGGCGTCCTTGATGTCACTTGAGGTTGTCTCTATGAAACAGCCCTATGGGTAGGATCGACGTTCGGGTGGCGCGCCACGTGCCCATAAAGCCAGAGTTGGCGTTCATGGACTAAGCTGGTAATAGACCTCGACTCAGTTCTGCGGAGTAGTCGCTGGCTCGACACGAAGTCACTCAAGCGATACCTCATGATTCTGGGAAGGACTCGGTACAAAGGCATTGATATCGCCTCTCCAAGTCACTATTCGGTGTCCATGGGCAGTATGTGGGTTGTTGAGTAGTCGAAACTCACGTCGGCGTTTCACAAGGACGCGAAGTGCTAGAGATCCGTCATTTGTTGACTTGCCGGGCGTGAACCCGGATTGCTTAGGTCTCTGAAACTTTAGCAGATGAGATCAATTTTTCATCAGCAGCAGATGAGAGAGCACTTTGCCAGGCACATTGAGGAATGCAAACCACGATAATTGTTAGAGTCCTGTCCGGTCTCCTCTCCTGCTTCAGATAGGGACACCAAGTCCTTTTCCAATGAAGAGGAAAGGCACCGGACTGCCAGACGGTAGACAGCACCACGCAACCCACGGATTATGGCTTCACCCCCCCGGCCTTCAGCATCTCCGCACTGATACAAACCCCAGCTGGCTTTCCATCCTTCAACTTCCCATAGCCTCTCACCTCAGCAAGACAGGGATGAGCTTCGGCTGTTGGTGGATGAGCAGCCGCCATCTGCAACCCAGTCAGAGGGGGCTCTGTCGTACTGCCTCACAGTTCTCGGCCAAACGAGTCCGGTACCCATCCGCATCTGATACTAGCCTGAGATATGGTTAGAGCGGACCTCTTCAGAGCTCGAAGGCAGGTCTAAAAGTGGTTTGCATTTAGACAACCCTAGACTTCCTCATCGAGACCTCGACATACCTCTCCGTATCCCTTCTCAGCGATTCTAGTCCTCCGTGACAGATTCCTGTATCGCCCGAGTCTCCAACCAGCCTGGCAGCACGACTCTCCTCTATATTCTCCAGCGTCTTCCGCGAGGATCCTCCTCCTACATAGTAGATCTTGGACGCTTTCAGACCCAGCCCATTAGTTTTTCCTTCCATTAGTTCCCATTAGCCTCCGGAGTTCAGGTGATAGTGAAGTAGTCGGCGATCCTCCGAGAGGCTCAGGATGTTCAAGGCACTCACACGGAGAGATCGCGGAGGTTGGCCTCGACCTGGCTCGACGAGCTTGTGACTCGTTTGCACCACTCTGGCGGTTCCCGGAAAACGGGTAAGTGAGATTGATGGGGCAGGGCTGCTCTCCTCTCCGTCCCAGACCTATCAAAGTGATGTATGCCGTAAAATACTTATAGAATTTATCTCTCCACGCCCTCACACCCACCACGAGGCCTACAGTCTCCGTAGTGGAGGTGATGTTTTCGACAATATAAGGCCCAACAGTCCCAAGGATAACAGAAATACATATATGCAAACACCAACCAACACAATGGTAGATGCCTGGCTCGGGTCACGCAGACTAGCTGATTGACCTCTCTGAGCCAGGAGAGACCTCCGCCATGGCCGGAATATGGGAACAAAGAGGTGTGTTGCTAGCTGCAACACACGACTCCGGCATCGCTCAACCTCAGAATCCGTCCTCAGCCTTACAGGGACGCCAACACACAAAGCAAACAAGTGGGAGGGCTAAAGTTACAAGGCGCACTAACCCGTCCTCAGGGTTTGGCACGTCCAATGGAAAGAAGGATCAATCAGAAAGAGGAAAGTGGGATACAGATCAGGTTGGTTGAGTGCGCTGCGTTACTCATCCACTGCCCCTACCACGAAATAATTACCCAAAAAAGCTTCCAATCGGTCATTCCAACTGCAAAGGGTATTTGAATGTAGATCTTGGTTGTTACCTCGAGTTTTATATTTAACTTTTGTAGAAACATCAATAACTGGAGCAAAGAAGTTATTTTGAAATTGTATCAGACAGTGTTTTTTTTTTTTTTTTTTACATTGCAGCCTATTGCGCCGGTGAGGCTTCTTCCGAGAATGGATCCTGAGTGGTCGGTCCGAGCTTCTTTCGAGTAGGTCTGATGGTCAGCCCAGCCGTTCTGGCGCAGGCGAGTGTTTATAATTGGCGCCACATCTTGCGATTGGCTCATGCTGCCCTCCGGAGCTCATCTTTGAGTCCCTAGAATCTAGAGTCCGGTTGATGGGTGGTCTTCTGGACCCAGCATGTGGGTGGTTTAAGCCACTCGGCGGCGGCTGAAAAATCCCAGCTTATTTGGCACCGGGCAGGATTGAACTCGCGTCACTCTGAACACAGGCCGTGCTACTGACGACTACCGCCTCCCCCACCATCTTGGGAATGTTGTCTCTAGTTTCTCGAATCGGTACAGAAAGAACGACCAGAATGATCTGAAATGCACTTCGAAACTTACAGTCTACGTCTTTCCTAAGAATGTAAGTTGAGCTTCTTCAACAACTTGCATTCTTCAGAAAGACGTAGAAGTGTAGACAGCCGTGTATCAAAATAATGGTCCCGTAGGAATTTCATGTCCAACTTGAGATAGTGTGTGGTATCGCTTCCTTACGGTCTGAGGTAATGGAAAATGATGGGTGACAACTTTTCCGACACCCGTATCCATGGTAGCCAAATCAAAATCCAATATGGCCGCCGTCACTCATGACATATACAAACGTCACATCTTTGGAAATAATCGTCCGATTCGAATGACGTTTGTGTTTACTATAGGATGTTACAACATTTCTGATTGATTGGAATATGTTTCATTGCGATCGGGTGTTGGGATCATGTCGAAAATTGGATTTGATATAGGAAATAACTTTAAAGTGAAAACTTTAACTCATATTATTGTATGAATATGTATCAGTATGCTCTTTTTGTCTTTCAGGTTTGACATCCTAAGGATCTGCATGGTGCATGAAGTAGAGTTATTATAGTTGACCTGACTCAGTATTTGTATGGTGCAAGAAGTATTAGATGGAAGGTGACCCGGCTCCAATCATCATCATCATAAACAAAGCATGTCTACATATGTTGAAACACCACTTGTCTGCATTGTGTGTAAGAGTGATTCTATAGCGGCGATACATATCAGCACCCTTTGCATGCATATAAAACAACAATATCTAGAAGGAGACTGACAGCTATATAAAAAGACACTACAGCTATCCAGTCGAGCATGAAGAAAACTTTCACAACTTACTAACATCATCACGCTAGTCGAAATTACCTATTCAACAGTGACTACACAGCCTCTTGAAGCTAGCGCCTGTAAGCATGATGCAGTGGTTGCTATTATTCATACCGATGTAATAAGCATTCACTTGGGGTTGTCACTGCAATACTCTCCTCAGTGTAATTCTTTTGATTTTACAGCAAAGGCATGGCAACTCTGGGGCCAAGAAACAGATAAGAGAAAGGAAAAAAAAACGCAGACCACCACTGCTCACTGGAAACTTAGGACAGCAGGATATTCCAAAGAGAGGATCATAGCCTATTTTCGATTACAGAGTATCCTGACACTCATCCCTAGAAAACCTAGCAAAGTTATAGCAAAAAAGGAAGGACAGGCGAGAAGAAAAGGCAGTTCAGATTTTACCAGTGAACAGACAAGAGAAGGGAATGAAGATACTGGATAACTCTTGCATTGAATTGCCAACAACAACAACAACAACATAGAGGTGAACTAGAGTAGAAAGTCTCGTGTGCACCGAGGTCGCAGGTGGTGTCGAAACATTTAGTAAAGTAATATCAGAAGAGTATATGGTTAGCTTTAAATTATCGAGACAAGATAGAAAGGCAAAGCAGTATCGTGGAGAATTAAAGAGGTTGAAGACAATCAGCAGGAGGAGGAGGGGAAGCAGATGAAGCCAATGCCTTGACTCCACTGTCCAAAAAATCTGACTATGGTGGAGTCCCCTTGCTGTACACGGGCGGAGGAGGGCAGTTGGCAATCATATACTTAGCATCTGAGATGAAACAAATAAAATTAATGGAACTCTAGTATAGAGAACAAATTAAGACGACACAAAATACCTAACCTCGAGGAAGCTAATTTAATTAGCAGTGAATGTGGCATTTAACTTTGTATTTGTGCCTATATCTCTCATACTCTCATTGCGTAGGGGCCTCTGATCAGTGGGGGCCTTGGGATATGTATAAAATCAGGCACTGTCGAGATGAATTGTTTTTAATATTCCTCTGTGAAAAAAGTTTTGTAAACAATAAATCAAACAATTCACTAAAAGATAATGAGATTATACATTGCAGGTTATTTACTTTACATTGCTTAGGCCAGGGTATAACTTGAGGGGGTGAACACATACGACAAAAATGTGAACAAAAGAGGTGGGGGAGGGGGGCTCAGAAGGAACCAGCACTGTAAAAGCGTTCGAAATGTGTGAAATAACAGTAAAAAGTTTCAACGAAACGATTAATATGATAACCTAATAATTATTTTGAGGGCAAGCATAAGCTCTTAACCTGAATCTGCACTAGGATCACAAAGAAGGCTGAAAAGTTGTTAAATGCTTTAGAAATGTCCTGTTCAGAAAACATTTTTTACTAGAGGCCAGAAGACTCAAGAGCAGCATTTCCCAACCTGGGGGAAATTTCCCCAAGGGGGGAAATTTCCAGGATTCCAGGGAGGAAATTTAACGTGAGGGAAACCTAAATTACTAGCAATTAGTCGACTGAAAAAAAATCTGGTAGAATGCGGAAGTAATTTTGTGTTTGGTTTCTGTTTGTTTATTATGTTGTTGTGTTATTAAGAAGGAAAATATCGTGCTTTGGCTATTTTTTTCCTTGTCCACACGAAGGGGGTAATGCGTATGGTTGAACTGGTTGAAGGGGGAAACGAATGGAAAAAGGTTGGGAAACACTGCTCTTCAGGAATTAGTGTTATGAAGATTTTTGTTTACATTGATGAAGGAGCTTTGGTGAAGCCAATGAATGTATTTAACTTATTCCGGGCGGAAACAGAAAAAAAGTGTAGTTATCAGAAGTGCATGTGAAGGCTCAGGATTGCCAGATGAATGGCTCAGCGGGCAGGTTAGATAACTGAAATAGCTTTCCAGGTGTGTCAAGGTATCAGGAGGGGCCCACCAGATTAAGCAAAAACACCGGTTGTGGCTCAGCAAACGTTCTTGGCATCATAAAGTGTCCGAGGGCTTGTCAGTCGTGGCGGCTCCTTTAGGCAGGCTGGATCATCATGGTGGTGTGCCGCAGCGAGTAGTGGTAGCCCCGCCACGGCCTCCAGTCGATGCCGTCGGCGAAAGGAGGTGTGGTTGCCTACATACTGGTAGCCGTTCAGGTTCGATACATGGCAAGTCATTGTACCACCAGGCGCCACAGAAACCTGAAAAC
Organism: Eriocheir sinensis; assembly: GCF_024679095.1. Lineage (NCBI taxonomy): Eukaryota > Metazoa > Arthropoda > Malacostraca > Decapoda > Varunidae > Eriocheir > Eriocheir sinensis. The sequence continues at coordinate 63,557 of NW_026110791.1, forward strand.
GTGATCATTTTCCCATTACATATATTCATTTACCGATTTTTACAGAGGCTGAGAGGCATTAAAAAAAATCTATGCTAGAGAGAAAAGACGAGAAAAAAGTCGGCTTAAATATATACTAGTATCTTTATCTCGTTTCTCCATATGAGCAAGATGGCGCCACTATAGACACTCGCCTGCGCCAGAACGCTTGAAAATCCAATTGAAGGACTTTTTTTACTCCCGGGAATAGGGGATACTGCTTATGAAAGCGCGTCGTTTTCTCCGGCGGCGGCTGCGGCGACGCCAAAAGCCGCCGCAATCGCAAATAGTTTTGGTGAGGTTTAGGTCGGGGGAGCATATTTAAAGTACTCCAACCAAACTTAGCACTTACTAACGGGGGCTGGAGCCGACCATCAGGAACCCTCCCAGAGGTAAAGTGACCATTTCATGAGGAGGCATTTCGACCATCATCGATCCACCAGTCGAAAAGTACTCAGCGCAAGCGAGGCGCTAATCGTAAAATATATATATATATATTTCAGGAGTAAAAAGTCCTTCAATTGATTTCTCAAAGTTACTTCTAAGGACTGTTGAAGGTATATATATATATATATATATATATATACTGATATATCATAGCATATATATGATATACTGGCACGACCTAAACGACCCTAACGAAAGTCGCTATATATACTCATATATATATATCGTATATATATATAGGTCGTATTTATCTGGTCTCAATAAATATATCTAATACAGCCATTGCTGCCCGTGCAGCCAAGCCCTCACAGACGTTGGGCTGATTTGGTTCCCTCAAACATTGGAAATGCATGAAGCCCTCCAGACTTCCAGTGAAAACATTGTAAAAAAGATGTGCACTTATTTGCATGGTCTGTAATTCCTCCATATACACTGCTCTTCTCTCTCTTGTATTTCACACTTACCAGCTGATCAAGCGCCAAAAGCAGATTAACAACCACTTTTGTTGGTGTCTGTTAAGGCTCCCCACAACCGGAAAACAACCCTTCCTCAGCCTTCCTATCACCACCACCACACAACTGATCTGCCTTGTCAAACTGTACATAGATTTTGCCCCAGTGCATTTGCCCTTACCCTTTATTCCATCGTCGATTCTGCACTCTTACAAAAACTCATGCCTTGAAGGACATTTAGAAAATAACAGCCATAATACCCTTATTCCTAAACCTTCCAGCCCTCAGAACCTTAGTGATCTCAGACCAGCAGCATCAATCTTGATCCCAGCCTTATATGGACTTATTCTAACACAGGTAACTCCAATAATACAAAAATGGTGCACTATGATGAAAGACCCTTCATCCTTCAATGTTTGACCACTTTTAGACTTTATAAAGAACACCGAAAATACACAAAACCTTCCTTGCCATAGTAGACTCAGAGCGTCGGCCTTGTGTTGTTGTCAAGTCTATTAGTAAGACTCAATTAGTCTGGTTGCGTGGCTGATCGACCTCCGACGATAGTGACGACAGGCTGTTTACTACTAAGGTTTTGTCTCAACTAACAGCTGCAGTGCGAGCCCTCGACACGTTGTTTGGGCTATTATGCATCAAAATGCTCATGAACTATTCCCTGAATTGATGTCCAGCTGAGGCAATTGACGACAGCGTCATACATTCTCATCGACACAAAGGCCTCAGAGTATACTCACTGCAAGCCACCTCAACAGGCTTCGGTCGGGGACGGAACATAGTAAAATCAGTTGACAGCAACACCGAGATGATGTGCGTCTGTACTCCATGGTAAGAGTGCCCCAGCCACGCCATCAATTGTCCCACCCTCCAGCATGGCCATCATTCTGAACTCACCAAAGCAGCTCCAGGGAAGATCCAGGACATCGCATGCAAGGTTACTTCCAAGCCTCTGCTCATAATAACATGAAGGTGTCTGACCAATTCTTAGCGGAATAGGCTCTGGGCAGAAACTTCACGCTCTAAAAGAGTTCGATCAGAGGTTGCCGCAGCCACCGTTAATTCGTAACTTGGGAGGCATTCCCTCATTCGCCAAGACACGGCGAGGCAGCACAGTGACTGCCGTCAGCACCTCAGAACTCCTTCGAATATGAATATAAAATGCCGATTAAGAGTTACCTTAAGCTTAGAGATAATTTACTTTGAGTAGTTATGAGCATCATGAGCTAACATTTTATGAACAATTTAATCTCAACATGTCTTAAAACTTGTTTATTTGTTATAAATTGACTACTGTCTAGAGAAAAGTACTTTGTTGTTGGTATTATTTCATTGCTGCTTTTTATTATCATTATTATTATCATTATTATTATTATTATTATTATTATTATTATTATTATTATTATTATTATTATTAGTTTATTATTATTATTATTATTATTATTATTAATATTATTATTATTATTATTATTATTATTATTATTATTATTATTATTATTATGGTTATAATATTATTATTATTATTATTATTATTATTATTATTATTATTATTATTATTATTATTATTATTATTATTATTATTACTACTACTAATACTACTACTACTACTACTACTACTACTACTACTACTACTACTACTACTACTACTACTACTACTACTACTACTACTACTACTACTACTACTATAACTACTAATGGCCACCATTACTACTACTATTACTACTATTACTACTACAACTATTACTACTATTACTATTACTACTATTACTACTTATTACTACTACTACTAAACATTATTATTACCATTATCACTACTCACTTCGAGCTGGTCTGGCACTTACTTTTGGGCGCAGCCTGTCTCGTAGGAGCCATTGTCAGAGTCATGGGTTGAATTTGAACCCAAGGTTGCCTTCAGGTTGTCTCTGGTGTCACTGCTGTACCTGTCAACGCAAACACAATGGTCGACAAGTAGTGTTGTTGGCAAGATAGCTCATGTAGTAAAGTCACAGAAATGGTTGATTGTGCAATAACATGTTCTTTTTTGGCAGACTTGAAAAATTCCTAAATAGTATTTTTATAATAAGATTTATCAAGATTCAACTTATTTATCACAGTACTCTCTACAGATATCTTCTTCGAATTTATAATTAATAAAATGTCAAGTGCATAGGAAAAAATAAATTACTACTGGCACAAAAAATTACTAAAGTGCTCATTACATTCTTCATATATATATATATATATATATATATATATATATATATATATATATATATATATATATATATATATATATATATATATATATATATATATATATATATATATATATATATATATATAAACATGACAGGATGTATTCTCATTGGGCCTCTCACCTCCCCATTGGAGAGACGATACTTTGTTCCCTGGGTCCGCGACTTAAAGCAGGTTGCATTTGGTATACCGATGACCTCTCCCAGTTCATAAGATCGATCCGTAGTTCCTGTAGGTCTGTGGAGGTCAGAGCGTGCAGATGGTCAAGCTTCCAGCCAAAAACTCTGGTATTAATATTGTCAAATCCCAGTTGATATTCACCCAGGTGCGGGTGTAGAAGTCTTCGACGGTAGAATTTGTGCGTCTCTGTACCACCGTCCACCTGCCGCCGTCCGTGGTCTGGTCGCAGTAATAATATTGAGGTTGGGCGATCTGGCTGTCCGGTGGTGCAGATCACGCGCTCGCTGCCTGTCCATCCTCGGCCTCCAGGACGTCCCTGCAGTGTCGCGGCTGATTCTGCCTTTGTCGACGGGCTTGAGCCACCTCCCGCACCGAGTCTCATCTCCCGCAGCATAGAGGAAATTTTTGTAAGGACAGCCTGCCCACTGTGTGTGTGTGTGAGTGTGTTTATATATATATATATATATATATATATATATATATATATGTATATATATATATATATAAATATATATATATACATATAATAATAAAAATATAAATAATATTGAATCCTAGAAATGCAATAAAGACAACAGTACAGCATTGGCATAGTAAAGGAACAAAGCAATAAGAGGAGCCTTTGACGATTAGGAGGATTCAGACCAGTTTATATATTCCAGCTTATTAGCTTTGTGGATGTGCCTCCTCTTCATTTGCAAATGCTTGCTGAAGCCTGGTCTGGCCTTGAATTAAACAATGATCACGGACTATGTAGTTTGAGAGTGAATGAAATGAGCAGTCTTTACTCTTCATTCACGCAATTTCATAGGCGTAAGGCAGAGGCCCCTGCCCCGCCGTGCAGAAACATTACGTTAACAAGGAAAGAAGCCACATAAGTTGTATCTATATTGGCAACTAAATGAACCAACGTCATTAGATTTCAAAAAAGATCCAAATGGAAAGGTTACTAAATAAATGGAAAGCCGTATGTTGTATCTGTATGACTCTTCAACTGTAGTTATAGAAAGTATAATACTCTATAGGGTGATTTAGTATACTGTGAGTGGTTGTCAATGATGGAAAGGGTTTTGATGTATTACTGGTTTTATAACATCCTGGGTAAGCCACCACATCACAGTAATCGTTTCTACATTACAACGACAAACTCCTACTATTAATAATTTGGGTCGTATCATATCCATTTATTAACATGTTATAAATTAACACACACACACACACACACACACACACACACACACACACACACACACACACACGACTTTTCCAAGGACTAGAGTATATTGCTCCCTTGAGCAAGGGGATGGGATGTGAGGAGGTCCCTGCTAGTACCCAGAGATCGACGTGGTGAACAGCACTTGTTTGTCGGAGGGTACCTGCTGGCAATTACGAGTCCAACAGGGCGGCGATGGGTGAGGGCGGGCTATGGGCGTGGAGGCGTGGAGGCAGGGTGGTGGCGGCGGGGCGTGGGGTGCTGGGATGGGCGGGGAGTGGGGTGGGGGGAGGCAACGGGCTGATGGAGAGGCTGGAGGAGGAGCCTATGAGGGGACACAGGTGTCAGGCTGGGCTGTTGGTGGATGGGGTGCAGCAGCGGTGTGCCTGGCGGCAGTATGTAGGGGTGCAGTAGGGCGTGTAGGGCAGTGGGGTGTGGCCTGAGGTCTTGTGGTGCAGGCTGGGGCCGTGGGACTGGTGTAGGAAGGGGCAGGTGGAGGCGTGGAGGCGTGCAGGTGGAGTAGGTCAAGTGGTGATAAGTGGCGGCTGCCACGGAGTGTGCAGGGGGCGGCCTTAGGGCAGGACAGTTTGGCAGGTTGCCCAGGGGGTGTTCTACGCCCATGAAGGAGTGGGACTTTCACGCCTGGCAGTTTTCTCTCGCTTCCTCCACTTGGCGCGACGGTTCTGGAACCACACCTGTAGGGAGAGAGGCTAATGGTTAGGCTGGGAGGGAGGCTGGCGAGGCGGTAATGCTTCTGCTGAACAACTGGCCAGACCCAATTTTGTCACCCTAAACAAACAACGCCGAGACTGAGCCACAGGGGAAGGTTCAGAGCAACACGTCACTGTCACCCTGGGTCTCGTCGCTTCGGGCAGGGGACAACCACGCGCCGAGTCACCTGGTTGGTGGCTGGAGTGTTTGCTGCGCTGAACGTGACACAGTGTCGAATAGGCTGTGTGTTGGCCCCGTGCTGAAGCCAAGCAGCGCTGCCTGTAGTAATTTTACGAAGCAGTGAGGAAAGACATCCTGTTCTTCTTACCATCTGCTGCATCACTTTTTTTTCCATCCTCGTCTAAATCCCCCTCCTCCCCTGTCTCGCCCCACCCCGCCCCGCCGGAACACCCGTGTAACACTACCTCAGATGAGCCCTGCCAGACATGCCTCGTGTCGCCTCATTACTCCTCGCGCCGAACACAAACAAACTCGCAGGAGGAAGCAAAGTGGTGACACATGGACCATCTCGTGGCGACAACTCTAGACGAAACCTAACCCCTCCTCCTCCTCCTCCTCCTGCGGAGCCCAGAGGAGATGGGTAAAAATAGCCTGTAGAAACGCATTAAGCCTTAGTTAATTGAGCTAACGACTTCATAATTGCCGCCAGACTCTATGTTGTGTCAGCGGCCACTGGAGGGATGAGCAGGGATTCTCACCCACTCACTTCCTCTTCTTTCTCCTCCGTCTTTTCCTCCACCTCCACCTCCCCCTCCCCACCTCCCTTCCCCTTCCTCACCATGTCCTCATCGCACTTTTCACCCCAAAAAGCACTGGTTGCGGATAGTTATAACCTCTCTCTATAGGACTTTCCCGACAAGCTTCTTCCGAGATAAGTCTTGCTGAGGGTACCGACAGAGCTCACACCGAGGCGATCATACATCGTGAAAAGGGGAGAGTAAGATCAAGGAGCTGAATAAGAAAGGTAGCAAGATAAGCCAAGCGGACACCAAGAAGAAAAGGTACAGAAAGTGTGACGGGAATGCCATCCGTGAACGAGGTAAAGAAAACATCAGAATAACGCAGTAAGAGAAAATATGTGATAAAGAATATGACGAAGAATAAAGAAATATGAAAGAAAGGCAGAAAAGAGAAAGATGAAGACTGACGGCTCGAGAAAGAAAAGAGGATAATAAAATGAAAATACTATCACAGCTGTAAAGAGAAAGAAAACATATGAATAGAGGAAGGAAAGAAGAAAGAAAATAAAAAAGAAAATACAAAGAGACAGACGGCTCAAGAAAACAAAGAAAGAAGAGCAAAAGAAGATAACAAGAAAAACAACAAACGGACGACTCAAAGAAGGAAAGAAAAAAGAAGAAAAAGAAGAAAAATCAAGAAGAGACAGACGGCTCAAGGAAGCAAAGAAAGAAGAGAAAAAGAAGAAAAAGAAGAAAAAACAGAACAAACAGCGACTCAAAAAAAGAAAGAAGAAAGTGAAAATAGAAAAAAAACATTAAAAAGAAATTCAGATATACGCCTCGAGGAAGAATAGAAGCAAGAAAAAAAAAAAAAAAAAACAGAAAAACAGACAGACATAAAAAGAGGAAAAAGAAGAAGAAAAAGGAAGGAAAGAAGGAAGGAAAGAAGAAAGGAAAGAAAGCACAAAAAGATGGATCAAAGGGAAAAAAAAGAAAGAAGAGGAAAAACAGGAAATCCAAACAAAAAGAAAGATGAACAGACAGAAGGAAAAAAGAAGAAAAAGAGAAGGAAATAGGAAGGATAAAAAAAAAAGATTAAAAAAAATATATATACCCAGCCTCGCCACCGCCTCACCGTTTCGCCAGCACACTACCAATACCTCGTGATCCCGTGTAATGGTTTATTGCTCGTTAATCGCCCTGACTGTCTTATATCCTCGCTAACTGCCCCCCGCTGCTTCCACGAGGCTCCTCAACACCGCCGCTTCCTCCACAACTTGGGTCCGCGAGCAGCAAAAGTCCTAATTAGCAGTATCCCTTGGCGACGCGGACCCCGGCCAGGTAGAAGACTAATTAAGGGAGGATGAGACACCTGAGTTGGTCCCTGGTCAGCCTTCTTATGAGAGATTACAGTGAGGGCGGGAGGAGGAGGAGGAGGAGGAGGAGGAGGTTTCAGGTGTGTGTCTGGGGGAAGGTGAATGTGTGTGTTTGTGGGGAGGTGGAGTTTGTGTGAATGTGGAGGGGGGAGTTGTGTGTGTGTGTGTGTGTGTGTGTGTGTAAGGCCTAGTTCCATGTGCACGCCCACTCCCACACACACTCGCTTGCTCCCACGCACGCACGCACGAATAAGAAATGATAAAACTACGATATGTTACTCTCGCTCTGCAATTAAATGTAGATAATAAGTAAAGTTGGGAGCATAGACTAAGTTGCGCTTATCCTCGGTGCTCACTTCCGTCTCATTGGCCCTTGAGCTCGGTACGTTATAACCCACTACCAGTTGGACAGAAAGCTAGACGTCCTGACCACCACACCAAGAGACGCTAAAGAGATAAAGTACACCAGTAATTACAACTCAGCTTACAACCAACTCTGCCAATATGAAAACCTCCACCACCATCGACACCACCACCATCACCACCACAAACAACAGCAGCAACAGCAACACTACCACCACTACTAACAACAGCAAAGATACACACACACACACACACACACACACACACACACACACACACACACACACACACACACACACACACACATTCCCCCCCCCACACACACACATACATACATACCCCCCCCCCTCCCCCCTCCACATACACACAAACAGCTCACATCCCGTTTTCATTCCCATCCTAATGTTAAGGCCAACAGACACAAAAGAAAATGGATTCATGTTATAAGGAGGCATGTTTTTCCTATTCAAGACTCGCCCCTCCCCCCTTCCCCCTCCCCCCTCCCTCCCTCTATCTTTCTCACCTTCCCATACGGCGGTGTGAAGGGGAGGAGAAGGGGGGTGGGGGGCAGGTATGTGGGATAATAGGGATGTTTGGTGATAATGAGAGGGGGTCCTTTTCTATGTGGTACAAGGGGGGAAGGGGAGGGGAGAGAAAAGGAGGGTCAAGGGGGAGAGGAGGGGAGGGGGGAGCAGGTGAGAAGGTAAGAAGATGGTGATGGGATAATGATACAAGAAGATGGAAGGGAGGTGATGAAGTGCTTTTGACTATTATTGTTATTATTAGTATTAGTAGTAGTAGTAGTAGTAGTAGTAGTAACTTAACGTAAGGAGTCTGTTAGAGGCCGGTTGGCAGCTCCTGTAAGTCTAACCCCACCTAAGCTCACTCTCCATGAATCTATCCAACCTCTTCTTGAGTGTATCTATGGTACTGGCACTCACAACTATGTCTGTTAAGTCTGAATTTATCCTACACGGCTCTTTTACAACCAAAACCCTATTAGCATACCCCCTTATTAAAGCCCTTCATCCATTTTTAAACTTTAATCAAGTCTCCTCGTGACCTTCGTA
>NW_026110792.1:0-2500 GCF_024679095.1 Eriocheir sinensis
AGTACATCGCTATCAAGCCATCATTAGGCTTAAGGAAAATGTTTTTAAAGCTAAGTAACCATCAGTAAACGTTAACAAAGGTAATTATTCGGCTATGGCAAGGTAATTAGCCCCATCTCAGCCCCCAAGCTTAGTAACTAGTCCTAATCAGCTGTAAAGTCAGTTTGGTGAGGCCCGCTCGGGGAGTTTCTTGGACCGTGGCGCTTCCATATCTTATTAAATGTATAGAGAACATTTAATTTGATACAATGATTGTTCCTAAAACCGTGGCGCTTCCAAATCTTATTTAATGTATATAGAATATTTGATTTGATCCTATGATAGACCACGAAAAGAAAACACTTAAACACGTACAAAAACCGCTCACAGACACTAACAACAGGTATAAACATCTATATTCACCTTGACAATCACATAAGGGCCTAACCACGTCTTGCGGCACCCCCCAAAAACCACTATACTAAGATTAACAAGATGACAAACACTGACAATCACGTCCAAACACCGCTCACAAACACTAAAACACACGTACGTACAACCACCGCTATTCACCTGATAAGTCCTTGGCAATCACTTCGGGTCCATCTTCACGTCCTGCAACACACCGACGGAATGACCGATATTGTGGAGTGACTTCTTCCCTTCTCTCTCCCCCTCCCGCTCCCTCTCTCCTTCCCTCCTTATTCCCCCCTCTCTCCAGCCACCTGTTCCCTCCACTTCCCTCCCTCCCTCCATTTCCTCCCTGTTCCTACCTCCTTTTCTCCCTCCCATCTCTCCTTCCCTCCTCCTCTCTCCAACAACTGTGTCTACTTGTTCGTTTCGCTCTCTTAAACGGAAATGACAAAAGAAAGAAGCAAGAGAAGGAGAATGAAGAGGAAGAGGAGGAAAAGGAAGAGGAGGAGGAAATAAGAAAAAAAGAAGAAAAATAGAAGAAATGAGAGGAAATTAGAAAGGATGAACGGAGAAAAGGAGGAGAAAGAGGTGGAGGAGGAGGAGGAGGAGGAGGAGGAGGAAGCGACATTATTACTGTCAGATAAAACAATTACCTTACGTCAGGGCAAATAATTATCCTTCTGGCTTTATATATATATATATATATATATATATATATATATATATATATATATATATATATATATATATATATATATATATATATATATATATATATATATATATATATATATATATATATATATATATATATATATATATATATATATATATATATATATATATATATATATATATATATATATATATATATATATATATAATAAGTTTATTGATGTATGCATTTATGTATGTAGGTATGCACATATATCCCTTTCTCTGACTTGCTTTTCATCTATTAATATGAACTTCAACATTTTTATTTGAACTTCAACTGTTTTAATTTCAAATTCAACTTTTCTAATTGGAATTTCAACTTTTCAAATAAGAAATTCAACTTTTTAAATATGAATTTCAACTTTTTTTTATATGAAATTTAACTTTTTTCATTTGAAATTCAACTTTTCTAGTTTAATTTTTTTTTTTATATGAACCTCAACTTTTTAAATTTGAAATTAAACTTTCTCAATTTGAAATTAAACTTTTTTGAATTGATATTCAACTTTTTGAACTTGAAATTCAGTTTTATTGATTTGAGGGTGGAAAGGTCTAGATAGTTCGACGTACCGGCCCCTGAGATGTGTTTCACCATTCTTTATTTACTGATAAATTCCCTTCTTTAACCCTATCTCGTGCTTTAGTCCACGAGTCATTCACTTAGGGTCATTTTTTTAAAGTGTTTGTTGTGATATATGTTGTCTTTGCCCCTCTACTATTACTCTAACTAAATTATTGTAAGACATTTCTACCTGGTTCCACTGGCTCTCCAATCCGCAGTTCTGGCCCTCATAAATCGCTAAATTATCCCAGTTTACCCCTTCAAGATGTCTTCGAAGCCCCTCGTAGTTTGTTCATCTAAAATTTGGCAATAACACTGGGCTTAGCCTAGTAGCGGGTTACCGCCCAGTCTAAAATAAAACGAACCGTTCTGTGGCCACTATTTCCTAACACTACGCCCACCTCCAACTCACGTAGCAAGTTCCCATTATTAGTTAGGACTAAGTATAATATGTTATCTCCTCTGGTAGGCTCAGTAACTACCTGCTTAAGGAAATTATCTTGTATAACTTCAAGAAAATCCTCGGCTTAAACGTCACGCCAATAGGTCTTCCCAGTCTATATTCCTATAATTAAAGCTCCCCATTACGCAGACATTTCTACTCCTACTCGCCCTGCCAATCTGTTGTAGTAATATATTCGAGTCCTGCCTGTTAAGGTTGGGTGGCCTGTACATAACTCCTACAGTTAGTTTCTCTTTCCCTTTGTAAACCCAAACTGATCCTGAAGCAATGTTGTTTTGACTGAATTGTTAACTAAACATTTAAGTCAGTCCTTAACATAAAGCGCAACTCCACCTCCCTTTCTGCCCCTTCTGTATTTGTGAAAC
>NW_026110792.1:5000-42500 GCF_024679095.1 Eriocheir sinensis
TCAACATATACCTTTCCTTCCTGCTGGAAGTACGCCTTAGTACAGCCTATGCCTAAAAATGGTGACCGTTCCAATCCTTCAAACTACAACCCTACAACTTTACTTTCCTGTCTATCTAAAGCTTCTGAATCAATCCTTAACCGGAAGATTCAAACGCACCTTTCCACTTCTAACCTTCTATCTGATCGCCAGTATGGGTTCCGCAAGGGGCGTTCTACTGGCGATCTTCTTGCTCTCTTAACTGATTCTTGGTCATCCTCTCCTAGCCGTTTCGGTGAAACTTGCTCAGTTGCACTAGACATATCGGAAGCTTTCGATAGAGTCTGGCACAAGTCTTTGCTTTCTAAACTGCCCTCTTTCGGATTCTATCGTTCTCTCTGATCCTTTATCTCCAGTTTCCTTTCCGGCCGTTCTATCTCTGCTGTGGTAGACGGTCACTGTTCTTCTCATAAACCTATTAACAGTGATGTTCCACAGGGCTCTGTCCTATCACCCACTCTCTTCATGTTATTCATCAATGATCTTCTTTCCATAACAAACTGTCCTATCCACTCATACGCTAATGACTCCACTCTGCATTATTCAACTTCTCTCAACAGAAGACCCTTTCAACAGGAATTACATGACACCAGGCTGGAGGCTGCAGAACGCTTAACTTCAGATCTTACTATCATTTCCGAGTGGGGCAAAAGGAACCTTGTGTCTTTAAATGCCTCAAAAACCCAATTTCTCCACTCATCAACTCGACACAATCTTCCAAACACCTATCCCCTGTTCTTCGACAACACTCAGCTGTCACCTCCTTCAACACTAAACATCCTCGGTCTATCCTTAACTTAAAATCTCAACTGGAAACTTCACATCTCGTCTCTCACTAAAGCAGCTTCCTCGAGGCTGGGCGTTCTGTATCGTCTCCGCCAGTTCTTCTCCCCCGCACAGTTGCTATCCATATAGTACAGGGGTATTGTCCGCCCTCATATTGAGTTTGCATCTCACGTGTGGGAGGGCTCCACTCACACAGCTCTCTTGGACAGAGTGGAGTCTAAGGCTCTTCGTCTCATCAGCTCTCCTCCTCTTACTGATAGTCATCTACCTCTTAATTTCCGCCGCCATGTTGCCTCTCTTTCTATCTTCTATCGATACTTTTATGCTGACTGCTCTTCTGATCTTGCTTACTGCATGCCTCCCCCCCTCCCGCGGCCCCGCTGCACACGACCTTCTACTCATGCTCATCCCTACACTGTCCAAACCCCTTATGCAAGAGTTAACCAGCATCTTCACTCTTTCATCCCTCACGCTGGTAAACTCTAGAACAATCTTCCTTCTTCTGTATTTCCTCCTGCCTACGACTTGAACTCTTTCAAGAGAAAGGTATCTGGAATCGTCTCCTCCCGAAATTGACCTCTATTTCGGCCACCTCTTTGGATTCCTTTTGTGAGCAGCGAGGTGCGGGCTTTTTTTTTTTATATCATTGTTTACTTTTTACTGTGCCCTCGAGCTGTCTCCTTGGCTGTAAAAAGAAAAATGAGGAAAATATGTTATGAAAGCCGTGGAAAAGGAAATGAAGGGCGAGAGGACGATGTAATGAGAAAAAGAAAGAAACAGGAATGTGCAGAAACAAAGGAAAATGAAAGTAAATGAAAGCGGAGTGTAAGGATGGCATGAAGAAAAGGGACTGGAAGCTAACAAAAAAAGTATGAGGGAGAAAAAGGAGAAAGATGCCGTGTAAATAACACACACACACACACACACACACACACACACACACACACACACACATACACACACACACACACACACACACACAAACACACACACACACACACACACACACACACACACACACACACACACACATACACACACACACACACACACACACACACGCAAAAGGTTGAATAGGCTATTAGATATCCCAGAAATTTAAGTAAGTACAAGCGAACTTATGATATAAATGCATAAATAAGGTTGAGTGAATGAAACTTACCCAAAAATATAGATGACTGGAGAGAGAGAGAGAGAGAGAGAGAGAGAGAGAGAGAGAGAGAGAGAGAGAGAGAGAGAGAGAGAGAGAGAGAGAGAGAGAGAGAGAGAGAGAGAGAGAGCGCATTATATTACAAGGTAGTAAATCATTTATCATTATGCTCAATGCATACAGAAAGATTTTTCACACACACACACACACACACACACACACACACACACACACACACACACACACACACACACACACACACACACACACACACTTGCTGTCATTAGGTTGATAGTATTTGCATTTCCTTTGGCCGGCCAAGCTTGTAAAAAAAGAGAGGAAAAAAAAAAAAAAACAGGTGCGGCGCTTGGACGGCCAAAAAGGCCAAAAAAGTATCCAATTTGCCCCCAAAAAGGTAAAAAGTATCCAGTTTTGTCTAATAATTCGATTTTGTATCCATTTTGCTCAGCGGCGTATGAATGTACGAGCACCGTCAAAATGTATCCATTGGATACAATTGTATCCATACTTGCAAGACTGCCTGTAGATTTTTTATATGCGAGCCTGCGAGGTGGGCACGAGTTGTCACGTGCGTTCCTCCGGTCCATCTCATCTCCCCGTGTTGAATCGTGTCTTTGGGAAGTTCACCGTTGATGCACTTCACGTTTAGAGGTAATGTACGCTTTTCCTGCCACTAAATCGTCATGGCGGATCAAACGTGCAGTAAATTCAATGTTACATCAAATCAAAGGCAACCCGCGGGCCTGGCAGGAGTAACCCTCCATGCCGCTGTCGTAAGAATTTTCTGGCAGCCGCAAAATAGCTCGCCGAGAGAGGATCAGCTTGCTTACTGTTTCCATATTTCCCTCACCGCCACCTTTTGCTTGTCCTGTCTGGGCTCCGATACGCGCCACAAGCATCAGAGCAACACTTTTAATACGGAGGAGGGTTTATAACAAACGAACAGGGCGGATTTTAGTTCACTCAGTTCTTTTATGTTTGGGCAATATCAACCACCACAAAGGTTATAAGTAGACAAACTACAACACAATAAGCCAAATTAACATGCTCTCCTGCTGTGCATTCCCCCAGAGGACATGCGTAGTGGACACAGAGCGAAATATTTATGCGTTGAGCTATTTCTCGCAACACCACCAGACAGGTGAATTTACTTACCACCTCTTTATCCTTTTTTTAACTCTCTTGTAATGACATCAGCGTCAGCATTGTTCAACTAAACGTGAGGCTTATGGAAATAACATGTCCTGGAGAACTTCAAGCAACAGCAGCCGGGGAGAACCAGTGGCGAGTACCTGAACAAAGGCGAACACTTCAGCAGAGGAGGGCAAATGCGGTACTTAGTGCGGTAGTGGGGTATTACCGCATCACAAAAAAGAAGTACCGCACTACCGCACTATCTCAAAATTTCTGAAAATGCCGCACTACCGCGGACCGCACTAAAAAATCCTGCGGTACGTTTTTGCGGTACTTTGAAAACTATTGAAGACGACATTTGCAGCGCGGCATGCTGCTCACATAAATGTTTTTTTTTATTTATTTTTTACAGTGAATCGGACTCAATCAGTCAATCGGTATCAGTCATCACAATCAGTGATTCAATCATTCTGGCTTTTCAGTTATTGTTCAAAATTAAATACTATAAATTATAGACAGACTAAACTACTACACTGCGAGTCTTCTCCAAACCGCGCGATGCCGGCCATTTCAACCCCGGACCCGGACCCTTTGTGCCGGACGATTTTTCATTGTACAATTTTAAGCATGTTTCCTTTGTTTGGATAGCTAGGATAGACACTGACGTATTTTTTGTATTTTGACTACCGCTACCGCAGCACCGCACACCGCGTACTGCACTGGGAAAGAAAAAAATGGGACCGCACTACCGCAACCGCAGTGTTAGGCTGGGTTCACACGAGCCACTTTTAGTGGTCAGTGGCCGCCACAAAAAGTGGCGACCACAAAAAATGGTCGCCACGAAAAGTGGCGGGTAGGTGCACCATACACACGAGCCACTCGGTGGCAGCCACTAATGAGGTCAGCACGTGGCGTTATGGATCTCGTCGAGGCAGCGGCTGTCTGTGCTCTCTTATCAAAAAGCGCTGAAGAAAGTACTGCCATGGGTTCACCCCATATACTTAGCAACAGACTACTGCGTGTAGCATTCCACACATTATTTACAGAGCTAAAAGAACACGATAATTTTTTTACTACTTCAGGAGGTCACAGGAAAGGTTTAATCATCTTATGACAATAAATGATCCACGTATAACACGGCAGGACAGGAGGAAGTGTGTGCCAGTAGAAGAGAGACTTGCGGTAATTTCAATATAAGACTGAACATGAAGAATATTAAGTCACATTAGATGTAATTTATTGACATAATTCAGCAGTCTTTGCGGTTACATAACATTTTCCCCTTTCTACTTCCGGTTAGATAAAACTACTACATTCAGTAATAAATCCATACCAGAATCAATTAATATGCAAAACTGTGAAACGAAATGAAACATTAGTTCTGGAAGCATATAAGAGCTTATCCATTATATCCTGAACACAAGTTATGCGTGAAGGTCATACTTATACATCATTACGACAGTTAAAATTCAGGTGTTCAAGTGTCAAGACAGAGGGAAAGCGGCGGGTGGCAGGGTGGTGGTCACCGACAGTGGCTGGTGTGCACGCTGATATTTGAAACAACGGTATCTATCGCTGGCCACAGTGGCGTGGTCGGAAAATGGCACCGCCCGCCACTACTCGCCACTGTTTAGTCGCGTCCACAGAAAAGTGTCCCGTGTGCTTGCACCCATAGAGATGTGTGTGTTCTATTTTGACCATTATTTTGTGGCGGCCACTGACCACTAAAAAGTGGCTCGTGTGAAGCCAGCCTTACCGCACTACTCCGGAAAAAAATACCGCACTACAGCAACCGCACTACTGATTTTTCAGTACCGCGCCCACCTTTGCATATCAGGGACTTTTGACAGGATTTTCGTAGAGTTTGGTGCCTTCCAGAGGTACCTTTATGACCCTGGTGGCAGTGTGACTCTACTTCTGTACCGTGAACGTGAAAACACCATGAAAACCCGATTAATATCCTTTTTGGCCTTTGGAAATAGTTGACGAGAGTGTTGGAGGCGTCTGAGGATACCTACCCAGGTAAGGATACATATTAACCCGGTAGCAGTGACGGGCCAAATTTGTGGCTTTACCGTGTATCAGCGACGGGCCAAATTTGTGGCTTTACCGTGTATCAGCGACGGGCCAAATTTGTAGCTTTACCGTGTATCAGCGACGGGCCAAATTTGTGGCTTTACCGTGTATCAGCGACGGGCCAAATTTGTGGCTTTACCGTGTATCAGCGACGGGCCAAATTTGTGGCTTTACCGTGTATCAGCGACGGGCCAAATTTGTGGCTTTACCGTGTATCAGCGACGGGCCAAATTTGTGCCATGATATAAACCCCCCAAAATATATGATACGTAAACTGATCACAAATGCTTTGATATGTATTATGAAATGGTTTGTGTGAGTGATGATTTTTTCTCATTTTTCTCGCTTGGAGGGACCATTAAGAAACATGATCCCCGCTGCAACCGGGTTAACGAGGACGAGAAACGTAAGTGCACGGCAGAATAAGGCCAGCAACTTGCCTGTCTAGAATGAGGCGGAAGATTCCCATTAATATGTACGGAAGAGTTTGAACTGCCGGGAACTGAGCAAGCCTCCCCTAAAGTCTCGCGGACACACAGAAAACCAGGTTGACGAAAGGGTAACTAGGATACATTATTGTGGAGCACTACGGATTTATTTATTTATATATTTTTGCAGCAAGGGAGGCAGTTCAGGGGAAAAAATAAAAACGACAACAAAAATGGGCCACTATGCGCTGCTCCGAGCAAAGGGAAAAAGAGCGAGACGCCAAAAGCGAGGTGGAGCGAGCGGCGTCTTGATGCTGTCCTCTTCAATGTGAAAAACTCGTGAATACAAACAGATATACAGAGACGATACAAACATGATGACAGGGCGATAGCTGAATGTCAGCTGGTGTGTGAGAGAGAGGGAGAGAGAGAGCAAGAGGGGAAACCAATAACCATCAAAAAGTGCTCATCACCAAGAGAGAAAATACAGAGATTGCAGGAACGTAACTAATGGACACCAACACCAACATATAAAGACATACACTACTCCCATACAGCTGCTGCTGCTGCTAAGATTAATCCCCATGTATGAGGAACCGGGCCTTTGGCCGTACGGCAAAGAAGAGTGTATGCAATGCAAGCTTTGGTAGCGGGTGTAGGGGGGCGTCCCCGCCGGCAGGTGCGCGCGGCGGAGGCACGGGTGCACTGGGCAGCCAGTAGCAGGACCCGGGTGAGCAGCCAGACAGTCAGCTTAAAACCGGCGGACCGGAAGGGCGGGCCAAGCTGCTCACTCGAGGAGGACTGGCGTGTCTCTGTCTCCCATACATGCACCCACAGAGACATATACACCCTCAAGGACAGACATACACCACTCCCATAGACATATACACCCACATACAGACATACACCACCCATACACCCACAGAAAGACATACACACAAACTTGGACAGACATACAATACTCCCATAGATCTACAGATATATAGGTATACTCCCACACTGACAGACATACACCATTTCATTACACCTATAGATATAGACATTTACACCTACATGGATAGACATACACTCACTGACATAGAAGTAAACACATAGGCTTACACCATTTCCATACACCCAAAAGAGACATATACACCCACAAAGAGACATACATCACTCCCATACATACACACCACATAGAGAAATACACCACTCCCCTACACCCACAGAAAGACATATACACCCACATAGACAAACACAACTCCCCTACACCCACAGAAAATCATATACGTACACCCTCAATGAAAGACATACACCACTCTCCAACACCCACAGAAAAAAAAACATATACACCCACATAGACATACACCACTCACCTACACCCACAGAAAAACGTACACACCCACATAGACCTACACCATTCCCCTACACCCACAGAAAAAACATATACACCCACATAGACATACACCACTCCCCTACACCCACAGAAAGACAGACACCACTCCCCTACACCCACATAAAGACATACACCACTCCTCTACACCCGCAGAAAAAAAAACATATACACCCACATAGACATACACCACTCACCTACACCCACAGAAAAAACATATACACAAACATACATACACCACTCCCCTACACCCACAGAAAGACATACATCACTCCCCTACACCCACCTAAAGACATACCCCACTCCCCTACACCCACAGAAAGACATATACACCACTCCCCTACACCCACAGAAAGACATATACACCCACTTTGACCGACGCGCATCACTCCCTTACACCCATAGACATAGACATATACACCCACATAGATATACATAGAAGTAAACACCATCATTCACACATACACCACTCTCCTACACCCACAAAGATATATACACCCATTTGGACAGACATAGAATACTCCCAAAGATCCACAGAAATATAGGTATACACCCACAATGACAGACATACACCACTTCCATACACTCACTGAAAGATATATACACCGGGTATTCGATATATGCGAATTCGCTCATATGCGACTAACCTATATGTGCCAAGTATTCGTTTTATGCGAGAAAAAATCGCTATTATGTGAGTAGCGGCGCTGGTGTGACTGGTTGGTGAGGTATGGTGGCCGACTCGCACTAGGGGCAGTGGCGTAACACCAATAGTGCCGGGGTGGACAAACTCCATGGGCCTTGAAGGTCGTGGGACGAGAGAGAGAGAGAGAGAGAGAGAGAGAGAGAGAGAGAGAGAGAGAGAGAGAGAGAGAGAGAGAGAGAGAGAGAGAGAGAGAGAGAGAGAGAGAGAGAGAGAGAGAGAGAGAGAGAGAGAGAGAGAGAGAGAGAGAGAGAGAGTGAGTGAGTGTGTGTGTGTGTGTGTGTGTGTGTGTGTGTGTGTGTGTGTGTGTGTGAAGGTAGAGTTGTGGGATTTCCACCTCCTTCTCCACCAAATTATGAAGCGTACTTTTGGCAACCCTTTGATATCTCATACGTAAGATGATGTGTGTGTTTGGGGGATCGTGTGTGTGGGTGGGTGTGGGTGTATGGGTGTGGATGCGTTTGTGGGTGGTGTTTTACTTTTTATATGAGTTTTCCATCAATCTGGCTATATGATCATACGCCTCTCAATCTATATGTCTATCTATCCATCTCTGTCCCTATCAAGTACTAAGTGGTGTGTGTGTGTCTTATGTTAGTGTATATGTCTGTCTGTGGGCGTATGCATGGGGTTTGTGTATGTCTGTATGTGGGTGTATGTATGGGAGTGGTGTATGTGGTGGTGGGAGTGGTGTGTGGGGGTGTTTCTGTCTGTTACTGTGGGTGTATGTATGGGAGTGGTATATGTCTGTATGTGGGTGTGTTTGCTTCTTTCTGTGGGTGTATGTATGGGAGTGGTGTATGTCTGTATGTGGGTGTGTATGTTTGTTTCTGTGGGTGTATGTATGGGAGTGGTATATGTCTGTATGTGGGTGTGTATGTTTGTTTCTGTGGGTGTATGTATGGGAGTGGTGTATGTCTGTATGTGGGTGTGTATGATTGTTTCTGTGGGTGTATGTATGGGAGTGGTGTATGTCTGTATGTGGGTGTGTATGTTTGTTTCTGTGGGTGTATCTCTGTATGTGGGTGTATGTCTATCTGTGTGGGCTTTGTCTGTCTGTGGGTGTATGTCTATCTATGTGGGTTTATGTCTATGCCTGTGGGTGTATGTGTACCTGTGTGGGTTTATGTCTATCTTTGTAGGTAGATGTCTATGTCTGTGAGTGTTTGTCTTTCCCTGAGGATTCATGTCTATGTCTGTGGGTGTATGTCATTCTCTGAGGGATCATGTTTGTGTCTGTGGGTGTATGTCATTCTCTGAGGGTTCATGTCTATGTCTGTGGGTGTATGTCATTCTCTGAGGGTTCATGTCTATGTCTGTGGGTGTATGTCATTCTCTGAGGGTTCATGTCTATGTCTGTGGGTGTATGTCATTCTCTGAGGGTTCATGTCTATGTCTGTGGGTGTATGTCATTCTCTGAGGGTTCATGTTTGTGTCTGTGGGTGTTTGTTTTTCTCTGAGGGTTCATGTCTATGTTTGTGGGTGTATGTCTACTTGTGTGGGTTTATATCTATGTCTGTGGCTGTATGTCATTCTCTGAGGGTTCATGTCTATGTCTGTGGGTGTATGTCATTCTCTGAGGGTTCATGTTTGTGTCTGTGGGTGTATGTTTTTCTATGAGGGTTTATGTCTATGTTTGTGGGTGTATGTCTATCTATGTGGGATTATATCTGTCTGTGAGTGTATTGGAATTGTGTATGTCTGTCTGCGGATCTATAGGAGTATTATATGTCTGTCAAAGTGTGTGTATATGTCTTTCTGTGGGTGTAGGGGAGTGGTGTATGTTTGTCAAAGTGATTGTATATGTCTGTGTGTGTATGGGAGTGGTGCATGTGTCAATGTTATTGTTTATTTTTATGTCTATCTATATGGGTAAATATATCTATGTTTGTGTGAATGGGAGTAGGGTATGTCTGTCAAAGTGGGTATAGACCAGGTGTTCGTTATATGCGAGGGCTACGTTCTGCAAAAAGCTCGCATAAAGAAAATTCGCATATATCAAACCTATCATCCCATTAATTATAGTGGGTTATGTTACACGACCCGTTTTCGAACCCTCTAACTATTTATTCCGGCATCGTTTCACAATAATAAAGCACTAAAGCAACAGTTAAAATGTGCATGTTTTTTTTCTTCTATATCACGTAATGTATATTCATATGTATTTTGATTTTTACTGAAGGGAAATCAGGACATGGATATGTTATATGTGCCTTATTCAAGGTAGAGCTTCACCGAGTCTGACAACCCAGGGCTGCTGATTGCTTCCGGGGAGACACATCCAAAGTTAGGCTGATAATTAGCTACCTGAGTATTAACTTTAGGATCAGAGGGAGGAAAATGTTAATTATAGGCGAGGAAAGTGCGGGAAAACATTTGCACGCACCGCCCCCTAGTCAATGGCGTAACAGACTGACTGGAGGCCCCTGGACAAACTTTTGTTCGCGAAATTTTGCCGGAGGCGGCCGGTAAGCGAAGCAGCGCCATGACCCGCGGGCTGGTAGTCGGCTGTAAAAAGAAAAAAAAAAAAAAAAAAATCACAGCTCACAATTTTCAATAGCAAGGCATTTTCATGGAAAACTGGTCAAACCTGTAGTATGTGCATAATTCTTTGGTAATTGGTGTATTATTATTAGGTACTATTACTATTATTATCGTTATAGCAAATTATATTAATATTATTTCAGCCTATTATATTAAAATTAATAGAGGTAACATATTATATTATTATAATTACTATATCTTATTATATCATTAATATATCCTAATGTTATATTTTATATAGCTAGCCTATTATACTAATATTATTTTAGCTTATTATGTAACGGTGTACCGGTGGGCGTTTAAAGAGCGTTGATTAAGACTTCAGCTTCCTTAAGGCGAATATATTCTTATCCTATATGTACAAGGAGCGTCGGAGCGAGAGCGACTGCCGTTGTGTGTCAGTCGGACTCTCGTGGAGGAGTGACGAGTTATAGGTTGGAAAATAATTAAGTTACAATTGGTCACGTACGTCAAGGTAACCTCCACGCACTATGAAATGCTTTGTATACAAACTGAGACGGTAAACACTGACGGACGACATTCCTATAAGGTGGCGTGATCTATCTGTCGTGGGATTTTTCCATTGACAATTGTATGCCTAGTTCGTGGTGATACTAAATAATAATAATAATAATAATAATAATAATAATAATAATAATAATAATAATAATAATAATAATACATTGATATCCTACTATAACACTGCTCGGTCACCTACCAGTGATCGCGACCTCGCGATATACAAAAATCTAACAAGCAGTCTAGCTACCATTAACATACATAGTGGGATCTTGTCAAGCAGACTGCCTATGATACAATTACAATAAAACACTGGCTATGTAAGAACATTTGTGTAGTAATAATATAAATAGTGAGAGGAAAAACACAACGTGTGTGACATGAAACATAAGAAATCTCTCAAAAGATAAATATAAGGACACATGTGTAAGAAGCTATCAACTGGCATAGTTACAGACAATGAAACGTTCATCTAGCTCCTAAAAAAAAATACAGTAGTGAAACGCAGTACAATGTGAAGATACAGGAGCAGGGGAATGCCAGTTTTCTGTCATTTGACTTGCTTGAGAAAAGGAAAAACTACCTTGCCAGTGGCCTCCCTGCATCCAGTCGCCGTGTCTGCACAACCAATTAATCGTGCAGGACAGAGTTCCTCCTAATAAGGTAGCACATGACGACGAGACTGACGAACATCAGAAACATTGGTACAAAAAATTCAAGGATACAAGTAGGGGAGATGCAGGTATTCAGGCAGCGTTTCCTCCAGGGTTTCCGCAAACTCTGTTCTGTTTGCGAAAGATAATGAATTAAGGGAATTAGTCACATAAGAGATGCTGGAGAAGTGAATGTTATCGAGAGACCGTAGAGGAAACACTCGATGGGAAATATTGGCCGTGAAAACCAGACGGATCCGGGACAGGTACGTTGTTATGTTAGTGGAGCGGATATAGCATGCTTCCGCTATGGCATAGTGACCAGTAACCCGTTGATAAGTGGTATCCTTCGGGCAGATGACTGATACATAGAAGGACTGAGGGAAATAGAAATAGTGTAGACCCTGAAAGCTCTTATGGAAAACAGGTGTTGGTGGTAGCTGGTTTTAAGGGCACAGGGAAAGAGCGTCAGACGCGTTCACGCGGGTGAGGGCGATCTCGCATACCCCTCCCCGAACTGGTAGGAAGACAAAGAGAGACGCAGAGCAATAGAATCGCCCGAAGACCGTCTCCTTGCAATACTGCAAGAGTGAGTAGCTACCCGTTGAATACAGAGCGAAATCCTTCGCGATTAGAACAAGAGACGGGGACGTGTCCAGGGCTAACACACTGTCCTTAGCTGAAAAAGGGAACGGGACAATTTCGTGTGCCTCAAACACGTCCGCCGTCTGAAATGGAACATGAATGATTATGGCATCGGGGGTGAGGCTGGACTCAATCAAGGGGTAAAAATATTGACTCATGTCTGGGGTGAATAAAGGTGTGAGGCTATAATTTTGATACCCGATATGGACAGTCGTTCTCAAATCGTGTAGAGGGAACAAGGCAGGTGTGACTCTACCGTGCGCTGCATCAACCATGTTGCTAATAACCTGCTGATTTGCCGTTGCGACAGAGTTAATGACGTTTTCCAATACATGCAAGGCCTGATCTAGGAAGAGAAACTGATTCACCTGGTCGATCTGCTTGACAACTATGTTGATAACTTCTACCATCTTATTTATTTCCTCTAGCAGTTCCTCAATGTTAGTACGCAACCGCGCAAGTTTTTTACAATTGGCGTTGATCACCCTGCGATTTCGAGCAGCAAAGGAAAGTACATGAGCGTAGTGGTCCCGCAAATCGCGCACGTCCTCGTCGGTTGCCGTACCGAAGAGGAACTTTGAGGCGGACCCAACGATGTTGAGCAACCCCCTCTTTACCCGAGAGTGAACTGAGTGAAAACTATAATCCATGTCTACCTCATCAACTTTTCCCTGTAAGAACAGAATCCTATCCTCCAGTAGTTGAAAAAGATTCAGAGAGTTGGTACTAGAAGGTGCCTTTGATTCCCTAGTCTTGGTAGCCCGTATGGCGTCTGCCATGCCGAGTAGTTTTTCTGAGACTATCCTGATTGTGTCTGTGGTGTTGGTCAAGGAAGTATATGGATATTTTACGAGGAGCACATCTTCAATGAGGAAGACCTCTCCTCTGTGTGCCGTAAGGGCGCCAGGATTCAGGAGGATGGGTGTCGTTGCAGGCAGGGAGCCGAGGGACAACAAGATGATCAGAAAACGCAACATCATGATCTGAAAGTGGTGGGAATGAAGTATTTAAACCCGTGGTGTCAAGTTATAGCTATGGGTGTTGGGATTATCTTGTTGAACATTTGACTCTGAGGGGGAATTACCAATATCAAGGTCCAATGACTGACTGTGTCACCCTCTTTTAATTTCACCGGGACGGCCTGTTTGTGTTGTTTTGACATCATTTCAACCTTCGTAGCTTTTAACGTACACCTAACCTCTGGGAGTATCTTGGAAAACATATGCATCTGCTGTTGTGCGTACCTATCAATGTTGTAGAAAGGTTGTTGTGGTTTTGTTAGGAAGTCGTACGGAAGACGTTTCTCCACCCCATATAAGATGTAGTAGGGAGACTTCCCCGTAGAGTCGTTTACCGACGTATTTATGGAATCGGCTATATGCGATAGCCAATCCTCCCAGTTATCGTGGAGATCGTTCACGATAGGCCTGATGACCTGTAAGATTTTCCTATTAGCCCTCTCCGCCAACCCATTAGCAGCTGGGTGGTAAGCTGTGATGAAGGATTGCGTGATGTTAAACCGAGCGCATATTTCGCTCAATACTGTGTTCCTAAACTCGGTGCCATTGTCACTCAAAAGAATTCGAGGAGACGAATGTGGACACAACACGTGAGTCACGAGGGCATGGGCCACGCGTGTGGCTGTCTTGTTATAGTAGGATATCAATGTATTATTGTTATTATTATTATTATTATTATTATTATTTAGTATCACCACGAACTAGGCATACAATTGTCAATGGAAAAAACCCACGACAGATAGATCACGCCACCTTATAGGATTGTCGTCCGTCAATGTTTACCGTCTCAATTTGTATACAAAGCATTTCATAGTGCGTGGAGGTTACCTTGACGTACGTGACCAATTGTAACTTAATTATTTTCCAACCTAAAACTCGTCACTCCTTCACGAGAGTCCGACTGACACACAACGGCAGTCGCTCTCGCTCCGACGCTCCTTGTACATATAGGATAAGAATATATTCGCCTTAAGGAAGCTGAAGTCTTAATCAACGCTCTTTAAACGCCCACCGGTACACCGTTACATAATAAGCTAAAATAATATTAGTACAATAGGCTAGCTATATAAAATATAACATTAGGATATATTAATGATATAATAAGATATAGTAATTATAATAATATAATATGTTACCTCTATTAATTTTAATATAATAGGCTGAAATAATATTAATATAATTTGCTATAACGATAATAATAGTAATAATACCTAATAATAATACACCAATTACCAAAGAATTATGCACATACCACAGGTTTGACCAGTTTTCAATGAAAATGCCTTGCTATTGAAAATTGTGAGCTGTGATTTTTTTCACTGGTAGGTGACCGAGCAGTGTTATAGTAGGATATCAATGTATTATTATTATTATTATTATTATTATTATTATTATTATTATTATTATTATTATTATTTAGTATCACCACGAACTAGGCATACAATTGTCAATGGAAAAATCCCACGACAGATAGATCACGCCACCTTATAGGAATGTCGTCCGTCAGTGTTTACCGTCTCAGTTTGTATACAAAGCATTTCATAGTGCGTGGAGGTCACCTTGACGTACGTGACCAATTGTAACTTAATTATTTTATTTAAATGCCCCCCGGTACACCGTTACATAATTGGTTGCCAGCGGTCCCCACCGCGCCTGTGCATTCGCTACCTCGTTCTCCTCCAAG
This sequence comes from Eriocheir sinensis, assembly GCF_024679095.1. Taxonomy (NCBI): domain Eukaryota; kingdom Metazoa; phylum Arthropoda; class Malacostraca; order Decapoda; family Varunidae; genus Eriocheir; species Eriocheir sinensis. Next base: position 19,774 of record NW_026110792.1, read on the forward strand.
CTCCAAGCCACGAGAACTCACCAACAACTCCGGGGACAGGCGTAAAAGGAAGGAAGGAGTCACAAACCGCCTACGGGCCACCCACAGGCCGGCGCAGCCGAAAGCGAGGGCCACAATCTACAAGCCGCCCAACCCGCTACAAGCCAGCACTGCTACAAGCACTCCAAGCCCTCCGCGTCACGCAGAAGGAAGCACTCGCTGCTGCGCCCACACAACCACAGGCACCTAGCAACACAGCGGACGGCAACACCGCCGCTGCCGGGAGCATCGGCCCAAACCTCTTCCGGCAAACAGTCAACCAGGGCAACCGAGGACATCTTCCGGTGACTGCAAGCAGTTACCACTACCGTTCCTGCAAGGCGTCTTCTCAAGAGGTTACACACCCAGGTCGCCTTATCTACCACCGCTGCCCATCTCTCAATATAACAAGAACGCCGCAGCCGTCCTACGTCTGGCAGCAGTGTTCCGGCACCAGCTCACTGCCAGTCAAATCGCCTCGTCAGCAGTTTCCAGCAGCCATTACGAGTTTGCCGATGTCCGCCCTTCCATCAACTCTCACCGCCGCTCCTGCCGCGGCCGAGGTCTTCCAACGCGACTCCCCAGGCTGCACGTACCCCAGGGCGTCGACACCTTCTCGTCCCCAACTCTACGTCAACTGATTTTCTCGGTATTGTACCTGTTCCAAATAATTTTCCAAATGCAAACTCAGCAACTTTACAGCAAAGGCACGATTTTTTTTTATTTCTGTGTATCTAACACTGTTAATCAGTCATAATTGTGAGAGTAACATTCATTCGCATACGATATTGATCCTTTCTTATTGTCTGCTATCGGTAAAACTGTGATTTCCCTGATCAAAGTCCATCTCCCTCAATGTGCCCTTGCTCCGTTTTCTCTTCGCCGCTCGGGGGAAACCCAGCACCTTAAAGGCATACTCACTTAATTTTCTCCTACCCCCCCAAAACGCTGTTTTTAATAGAATTATTATTTCATATACCCATAACATTATGACATTCCATTATTACCTTAACTTTTATTACGTCTAACAGGCACCTTGCTAGCCATCCTTTCTTGTTTTTAGGGGTTCGGCGCAAACTATTAATTCATACACTTTACGTTTATTGGTTAATATTTACAGCTATCGAAATATGCTCCTATATTGTAACTGATTTAAGCCATAGTATGAACAAAGACACTCTTACTAAACTCGGCGGCACCTTTAAACAGTTGGCTCGGCTTTCAGGTAAGGAGGAGGGGGCGCACGGCTCAAACACCAATGATCTTAATGTTGTAAATTTACGTTCAGGCACTACATACTCATCAGTTCCAGGGGAAAGAGCCCCTTCACCCTCAGGCTCGTCTGAATACTTAACCCCCACTCAGCCGATCAAAATGCCTGACGATCCACCCCCCCCCTCCTGCTGCGGCCACACCCCACTTCCCCCCTCCCCCGATTCAGGTCATTCCAACTCACGCCAGTATTCGGCAGTTCTCTGGCGGCGAGGCAGATTTTTCGGCGAGACAGTTCCTAGATCTATGTGAGTCTGCCATCGTAAATTCCTCCATTACGGAAGATCATGATAAAATCGATTTCATTCTGTCCCGGTTACTTCCAGGCTCTCGGGCACTAAATTTGATGCAGTCCTCAGCGTTCGCTTCGGGGGACATTGGAGTAAACTATGAGATTTTTAAAAGGAATTTCATAAAAATCTTCGGGGGCGGGAGTAAACCAAGCATCGTTAGACAGATGGCACACACGGCTGAGTCCCTCCAAAAAAATTCCTCAACAAAGCAGACTTGGGACGCCATGATTGAGGCAAATCAGCTGGCGGTTGACTGTGTCAAAAGCCTAGAAGACGCGCAGAGGCTCCCAGGGGGCAGTATGCAAAAGCACCAGGTGAAGACAGCCTTCGAGTTGTTTTTTTACTTATTTCATATTTCAGAGAAGAACCGCCGTTCTGCCCTTCCCTTGACCTTCAAACCGAGCGGGAAGTTGGTTGACTTCGTCTCAGAGTTAGAAGTCAAGGTTCAAGAACACCCTCACCATCAACCCCTCGCAACAGCCGCAGTATTGCAGGCACAACGTAAGGCATCTCTCACCTGTAGTTTCTGCAAACAGGCAGGACATTCCGAGAATTCTTGCTTCGTGAAACGTAGGGACTCTACACACTCAAGACAGGGTTCTGATAGGAGATCAGGGGGATACAGAGGCAACTATAACTCATCACACAGGTACCCTAGGCCGAACCATCAGCGGAAGGCTGCCTTTTGCCTTGTCCACGGGAATTGTTTTCATGATTCAGACAGTTGTTCTGCAATACAAAAGGCCAAGGAGGAACAGAAGTACAAGTCCTCGGCGGACAGTAAACCACACTCCTCGTCTTCTCAGAATAAAAAGACATGACTTCGTGACAGCCCCAAGGCGTACATCCAAGTATCCCTTAAGGACGATACAAATTAGGAGCAACTTGACTCCGTCATTGCCGCTTTGGGACGGACAAGCATAATTGCCCTCCCTTGCAAGGTGGGCAAAATTTCACTCACCTTAGCGGTAGACACTGGTGCGACAGTCAATGTAATCTCAGACTCCGCTTACAGGTCACTGACACGACAGGCGAGAGGGGACAATTGGCCGCTCCAAGAGAACGACCTGAATGTGGTAGGCGTGACGGGCACCACTTTGGAAATCCTTGGGCGAGTACCACTAACAGTCAGCTTACATGAAAAAGTATGTCCCTTTCGAGATTTCTTTTATGTATCTAGCAGATTTGCCGTACCTGTGGATGGGATCTTAGGATTAAACGCCATGACAGACCTGCACATAACCATAAACCCTGAAAGCAACGCGATCGTGTATCAAGGACGACGCATGCAGAGGATGGTAAATCCATCGCCTATGTCACCTGTAATCCCGCCCTCAGAGGGGGAAAATGACCAACCCACCACAGACTCAGGGTCTGCCACCGCCCAAGTGTCACCTCTTACGGTCGAACCACACGAAAACATTACAGACTTGTGGCGGACAGTAACGGCAGTCGTAGAAGGTCCTCAAATAGTTCCGGATCGTGCTGCAAAACTTGTTAAAATCCGGTTACCTAACGCCCCTCCAACGGGCAGTGATGTGTGTATCGACGGAGCACCTCACATACACCGGGTGACGGTGGAGGTAACTCTCGCGACAGTCAAGGAGGGAGGTATCGCAGAGGCATTGGTAATAAACACGTCAGGATCCCCTGTATCCTTAAAACACGATGTTAGATTATGCCAGTGTCTAGTGTATGGGAGAAATGTCGCCCGGGAACCAGCTGAATACCCTTCAGCCCAAGTCTCAGGCATAACCTCGGCGTGTCAGGCCTCTCACGAACAAGACACAGCTAATTTAGAGGCATTCCTAGAAGTTGCACACTATTCCGAAATTAAGCCAACCTTAGTCCAGCTTCTGGAACATTATCGGGGGCGCTTGCTCTACCAGGCGAGCCGCTTGGAGTTACGCAGTGTGCTGAACACCACATTAAATTAAAATCCAATACAAATCCTGTATATATTGATGCGTACAAGCTCCCCCACAGTCAGAGGGAGGTTGTGCAGCAACTTATATCTGAAATGTTAAAACAAAGTGTCATCAAAGAATCGAGTTCCCAGTGGAATTCACCCTTGTTTCTGGTTCCAAAGAAAGACGGTTCTTATCGTCCTGTGACTGATTTCCGGCGTGTGAACACCGCGACCGTGGATGATCATTTTCCGCTTCCCGTTCTTAGAGATCTGATGTGTCTCGGTAGAGGAAATAAAATCTTTACGAGTCTTGATCTGGTCAGTGGCTACTGGCAACTGCCCATGGCCCCCGAGTCACGTGAAATAACGGCTTTCAGCACGCCTTATGGCCACTATGAGTGGACGAGGATGCCATTCGGGCTCAAAGGAGCTCCCTTGACCTTCCAAAGGACAATGAACAGTATTTTTGGTGACTTGCTGGGCAACTCTGTCTATGTGTATTTAGACGACATCATCATAGCAAGTAAAGACGTGCATGCACACATGGAAACACTAAAAGCAGTCCTACACAGACTTCAAGAGGTCGGATTAAAGCTCAAAATCACCAAATGTGAATTCTTAAAACCTCGGATCAAGTTCTTGGGGCATGTCGTGGACGAATTCGGCATCCACACAGTGGACGACAAAATAAAAGCTATTGCCGAGTTCCCTCAGCCAACGTCTGCGGACAAGGTACGGTCTTTCTTGGGAGTCGCAGGTTATTACAGGCCTTTCATAAAGGACTTCGCAGCACGCGCGAGTCCCCTAACCTATCTATTAAAGAAAGACGTATCATTTCAGTGGCTCCCAGCTCAGCAAACGAGCTTTGAGGATTTAAAGAAAGCGCTTACACAGGCTTCGGTCCTTGTATTTCCGGATTTCAAGGACCCCTTTCAGCTTTGTACCGACGCTTCGGCTAGTGGACTAGTGGACTGGCTCTTATGCAAACAGATAAGTCCGGCAAAAAGCAGGTAATAGCGTTCGCCAGTCGTGTTCTAACAGCTCCGGAAAAAAACTATTATGTTACCCACCTAGAGGCTCTTGCCATTGTGTGGGCTCTGAAGCATTTTCGAGACATAGTGATGGGGTACAAAGTTGTGGTGTATACGGATCACGCGGCCAGAACTGATCTTTTCAAGGAAAAAACCTACACGGTCGTCTGGCAAGATGGTTCTTAACGATCCTAGCATACAATCCGGAGATAAAATATATCACCGGGAAAACAAATGTGGTCGCAGATGCCTTTTCTCGAAATGTTTCGATAGGCGCGATCACCACCCCAGAGTTCATCCACAACTTCACTTCACCTGAGCTACACACTGCTCAGCGAGACCACTCGGTGTGCAAGAGGTTAATTTACGCCCTCGAGTCGGGAGACGAATCAAACCTTCCTGAATTGCCAGTTCCCTTTTCACAATTCTTCCTATCAGAGGACAACCTCTTTTGTAGGTTATGGCCAACCAAACCTGTACCTATAGAACAACTGGTCATCCCAGACAAATACGTCCCCGTGACGCTTAAGCTGGTCCATGACACACCCATTGCGGGTGTGTCATTATAATATTATTACTGTGTTCATATAGCTGGGAGCCATACCTATTCGGGATGAAGTAATGAAGGAAACCGGCAATAGTAACTATTAAAAATGCTACTTTAGGTTGTCAACAATGTAATATTCATGCAATAAATGATCAAAATAGACTACGTCAGTCAGTCATGACGCAGTAAACGGAGGAACATACTTACAGGCACAGCACCTCGTAGGTGGCACCTGGTGGTGTAACGTTTGACGTCGTGCATCACAATGCCAGCTGATCAGTTTCCCACATGGACCACGGTCACATAATATATTTATCGTGCGTATTCAAGTTTTCAAGTCACGGATCCGCAGAGGGCCGCATTTGGGCGGGGGTTGTTCAGGAAGTTGGGAAGGGATTAGGATTTGGGTTAGGACTTAGGATTAGGGTGAGGTTTGGATGCAATCTCCATATCTTTTAAACATGCAGCCCCTGCATTCTACGGTTTATATCACAATACAAATCCAACAAGTCCATTATAATCACTATTCAGCACAAAAGTTGTTAAAATAGCAGGATCCTGCCACGCATCATGCCACTCAATACAGAAACACCGCTGCAAAACTCATCGCACTTTGTATGTGGCAATGACCGGGGTTTTGTCACTTTCTGGCCGACAATGATCACTCGTCATTATACAGCATGCTGAATGCTGATAAAACACAAAACAATGTTGTTGCTCGTATTCACTATAATATGACTCAGTCGGATTCTTACCCATCAGCACATAAGTTATTAAAATACAGACCCCACCATGAACCATTCCATGCACCAAGCGGCCATCAGCCGGCCTTGTTTCTCATTTCAAAGATCAAGTCAACGCAGCAAAACTCATCACAAATCATGTCTATGGCAACGACCGGGTTTTATCACTGTCTGACAATGATCAGTGGCTATTACAGGACATGCTGATATACACAACACAGCTTTGTCACTGATATTTCACTCTGAAAACCGTGAAAGATACAGATCCCACACAGTGACAGTACAGTGTTGCCACTGTTGTTTGTTGCAGTTTTGACACATTAGTTATAGTATTTTCGCTAAAATGAAAATAATACGAATGGAAAAGCAGTATATTTAGGGAAAGTAAAAAGATATTTTCACATTATTTTTGTTGGTTTTGTTTCTTTAACAATTTTTTTTGTTTTTAACCATTGCCTCATCGGGGGCCCCCTGAATACCCAGGGCCTGAGGCTGCAGCCTCCATGTAAATCTCAATCTCTGTCAATCTCTCTCTCTCTCTCTCTCTCTCTCTCTCTCTCTCTCTCTCACCCACCCACCCACACACACACACACACACACACACACCTACCCACCCACCCACACACACAGGCCAAGAAATTCACATATACATCATTTTTAATATCTCAGACAGGTGTTGATCGAGAGAGAGAGAGAGAGAGAGAGAGAGAGAGAGAGAGAGAGAGAGAGAGAGAGAGAGAGAGAGAGAGAGAGAGAGAGAGAGAGAGAGAGAGAGAGAGAGAGAGAGAGAGAGAAAGGCAAGGATTGAAACCGTACGAGGGGAATTATACATTAGCATTTAACATTTAACATTAACATTTTATTATCCTTTTATACAATTGTGTATTTACAATAATTTTGTAGTGCAGAGCTCAGCCTATTTAGCTGGGAGCTTTTGGGCAGTACTGGAAACTTAGGTGCCGGATTTAATCAATATATATATATATATATATATATATATATATATATATATATATATATATATATATATATATATATATATATATATATATATATATATATATATATATATATATATATATATATATATATATATATATATATATATATATATATATATATATATATATATATATATATATATATATATATATATATATATATATATATATATATATATATATATATATATATATATATATATATATATATATATATATATATATATATATATATATATATATATATATATATATATATATATATATATATATATATATATATATATATATATATATATATATATATATATATACACACACACACATACAAACAAATAATATATGACAAAAGTAAAATGATGATAATAATGATGATAATAATAATAATAATAATAATAATAATAATAATAATAATAATAATAATAATAATAATAATAATAATAATAATAGTTATAGAAATAATAATAATAATTAACATTGTTATAATTTTAAAGTAATATTAGTGTAAATAATAATTAAAGTGATAATATTAACACAATATCATTAGTACAAAAATTGTAATTGATTTATAAAAATAATATGGTAGTACTGTAAATGATAATGTAAGTAATAGTATTAATATAATAATGATAGTATAATTTAATAATTGATTAAGCTGAGGACACACTCGACAGATAATACATGGACTTAGTAATTATAACTGAGAAGAATATGTTTTTAAACTGTTTTTTAAAGGAGTGTATTGAATTTAGAGCTTTAATATTATTAGGAATAGAATTCCAGGTTTTAGGTCCTGAATAAGAAAGTGAGTGTTGAAAAAGTATTAAATTGTGGGCAGGTGTACGTAAATTTTCATGAGTACGGGTGAAATAAGTATGTTGTTGCTGCAAGGACACGGAGGTTTCACTTTTGATCTTTTTATACATGTAAATACCAATTTGTAGCTTATTTATGTCAAAAAAGTTTTAAGGAATTTGTTTCTGTAAAGAGAGGTTGTGTGTGGGCAAAGTAGTCACTGTTTGTAATAATTCTAATTATTTTCTTTTGAAGTCTAAACAGACGTAAAAGGTGTGTGGGGTAGGTGTTGCACCAGATAGGTGTACAGTAATACAGGTGTGGTAAGACATGTGGGGTATTTAACATTTTCAAAACATCAATGGGCATTAATTCTTTAATTTGATATAACAAAGATGCTAGCCTGGATAATTTAAGGATTTGGTTTGTTACGTGATGCTTAAAGGTCATGGTATCATCATACGTTATTCCTAATAATGTATGTTTATTAGTTCTGCTTATAATGTCATGGGAAAAAAATAGGGACGGAAGCATTGATGGTGACTACTGTGGATTTCAAAGGCTGTGAGTTTTCGTTTTTTGGGAATAACTTTGTAACCAACACTCGTATCAGCACAAGATTTTGTTACAGTGTATTTCGCACACTGCCCTAACTTTTACTGGTATCGTGAATCACCAAAAGTAGATAAAAAAGGCACTTCTCCCTATAGCAAAAGGGGAAAGTCGGACTGGCCACTCAAAGAAACGAACACTGGTAGTGACGTAGTACTATGACGTATCAGAAGCTCCGCCCTCTCTGTCCCTCTTCCCTCTCTCTCCACTTTCCCCCCCCCCCCCCTCTCTCTCTCTCTCTCTCTCTCTCTCTCTCTCTCTCTCTCTCTCTCTCTCTCTCTCTCTCTCTCTCTCTCTCTCTCTCTCTCTCTCTCTCTCTCTCTCTCCATGGAAAATATATAAGTATTTTTTTTTCTTATTATGGTGACACATACCTGAACATCGTGACATGTGATAGAAGGATGGGAGTAAAGGTTAACCACCATAATTGATGGTAGAACGATTGTTCGGTTGTATTCCTTTTTTTTTCCCATATTTCTTCGTCACATGACTTGGACTCTCGACATCAGTCGTGTACTTCTATCAAGAAACTCAACAAGTATGGTCTTCAAGGTTCAGCATTGTCGGCATGGCTGTAAGAATGCGTTTGTCACGCGACTTTTCAACTTTTTAACAAGGAGAAAGCCACCAATCGCATGAAGATTGCTTTGAATAGGTAAGTGGTTATGCTTATTTGATGTGTAACCTATAATAAATGAGACTTTGTGCCGCCCCGTCATTAGAATTACAGCCTTACTCAAGCCGAAACCCCTATTTTTAAGCCATGAAAGGTAATTTTTATGAAACTTTACATCAACCATATATCTACATTGCCCTTCCTCTCCACAGGCCTTACCACCGTGTTGCTGCGGCCTTAGGGATGCAAGTGAGTACGGTGCAGTCTATTGTCCATCGCAGCACCACGTCACGGTCTGACAGACCACGAGCATCCCCAGCCCAGCCCGTCATCGACAGCTTCACGATCGGAGGCATTCGCCGCTACATTCATGCACAGTGTGCTGCTAAGCAGTCGTTCACTCGCTTCCCTGACAGATAACCTGACGGCAGCCAGCATCATCCCTGTAGGTACCACCAAGACATCGTTGTGGCGATTACTCCATGTAATGGGATTCCGGTATAGGGCCTCTCAACGGAAATTCTATGTCGATAAGGAATCTATGGACATCGTGTGCCGCAGAATACGCGCCCTGCGGAATCTAAAAAGACATCGGGAAGAAAGCAGGATGGTGGTGTACGTGGACGAGACCTGGTTCACCACCAGGATGAGCCACAACATGGAGTGGGTGGATAGCACGCAGCCTGTCACCAGTGCCACCTACAGCCGTGAGGTGCCTCCAGGAGACGGGGAACGTTTTGTGGTAGTCGCAGCTGGCGGAGCCAATGGTTTCATTGAGGGCTCCTTCCTCTTTGCCCGCCAAGAATACCGCCGGCGACTACCACGGGGAAATGAATAGCGAGCTGTTCATCCGGTGGCTTACATCACAACTCCTGCCGGTCCTGGAGGAGCCAGCAGTATTGGTGATGGACAATGCTCCATACCACAGCCAACTGACTGAAGAGAGCCGCTGTCCCACCACTGCCACGAGGAAATCCGATCTCATTGAATGGTTGGAGAACCGATAAATACCTTTCCCGCAGCATGCAACAAGGTCTGAGCTCCTCAGTATCAGCCGTCAAAACAGGCCAGACCCTCAGTATAAGGTGGATAACATCATCCGTGCATGGGGCCACGAGATCGTCCGTCTGCCACCCGCTCATCCTGAGCTCAATGCAATTGAGCAGGTGTAGGGGTTCATGAAACGCCACGTGCGCTCCTCACTGCAACGCTTCACGCGAGTTGACCTGCAGGCCAGGATGGAGGAAGCCAGGCTCTCTGTCACTCAAGAGGTATGGGAAAGTGCAGTTCGTCGATCACAAACCTTCGAGGACAATTATTGTTTAGCAGACAATATTCATGAAATGTCGATCCTGTCATTATTAACCTTGACAGTGACAGTGATGATGAGGGAGATTTATATTTAAGTTGTGATGAAAATTAAAAGTTATAAATATATTGTTCGTATCATTAGTCAACCAATCGTGTCTCGGTTTCAATTTATTATATGTAATGCTATAATAATAAACGTAGAACACCACATAACCGCCAAACCACTACGCTACCAACAATCACGGCGTTTACCACTAACACGTTATCCACTCACTTTTACTTAATAAAGGGTGTCTGTCAGTATAAAAGTGAAAAAAAATATACAAGGCCACTTTTTTTTTTTTTTTTTTTTTTACAGCAAAGGAGACAGCTCAAGGGCACAAAAAAGTAAACATTAATAAAAAAAAAAAGCCCACTACTCGCTGCTCCTAAAAAGAATCCAAAGAGGTGGCCGAAAGATAGGTCAGTTTCGGGAGGAGAGGTGTCCTGATACTAGGGATGGGCAGAGTACGTCTTTTCAGGTAATCGCGGGTACGGGTACCCGTCTCAGACTACCCGCTCTACCCGGTTCCACTACCCGGGTAGCTACCCGAAACCTATCAGCACGCTTACCCGCCAGCGCGGTGGTCCCGGGCGCGGGGTGACTGAGCCGTCTCAGGCGCTACCCGGTTCCACTACCCGGGTAGCTACCCGGAATCTATCAGGCACGCTTACCCGCCAGCGCACGGTGGTCCCGGGGCGCGGGGTGAGTGAGTATACCAACGCGCTACCCGGGTAGCTGCCTGCAGAGCCTGGTAACCACCAACACGCTTACCCGGCACTGCAGCACACAGTGATCCATGCTCCCGGGATTAATGTAATGATTACCAAGATTATAAATCAGACTCACACACGTGTATATATATATATATATATATATATATATATATATATATATATATATATATATATATATATATATATATATATATATATATATATATATATATATATATATATATATATATATATATATATATATATATATATATATATATATATATATATATATATATATATATATATATATATATATATATATATATATATATATATATATATATATATATATATATATATATATATATATATATATAATTACATGCTGGGTTGGATAAATGAAAGGACAGTGGGAGACAGGAAGATGGTAGTCTTTATGATACTTGAGTGCTGTTACTCGTTTTTTTTTTGTTTTGTTTTTTGCATTCTGCTCCATAACAAAAAATAATAAAAGCTGGGGAGTGCTTGGTCCACGAGGTAGATGAACACCAAACCAATACAGTGACAGGCGGGCTGCCACAGTTGGTGATGTCACCTACCACGCTTCAAGCCCCGCCACCACGTCAAGGTGACTCCCCTGGGCGAGGGTGTGTGTGTGTGTGTGTGTGTGTGTGTGTGTGTGTGTGTGTGTCAATCAGCGAATATCCAGCCGACCAGCAGGAAAGCAAATTAGTAAGGACTACCTGCTCTAATGTTAGTAATAATATATTGTATAAAAGTCTTCCCTTCCGTAAAATATATAAAAAGAAGTTATACAAGAAAACAATAAATGTAATTGTACATTACTACATAATCACAGCCCTTTATATTATATACAATACCATGAAATATGATGATAATATATTGTATAAAAATATTCATTTCCGGAAAATATATATATAAAAACAAAGTTATGCAAGAAAATAATGAAATAAGTAATTGCACATTATTGCATAATCACATCCCTGTATAATGGACACAATGATAACATAAAATGATGTGGAAAAAGCTTCCTTTGTTGACATGCAAGCAGAGAAAGGAAAGTATTCCTGAAAAATAAATGCCTTCTGAAAGTTATCCATGTAGAAATCTATCTACAAGTTCTTGTTTAGGAAGAGGATCATGTTTACTTTGTTTTCTGATAGATTGCTCCTCCTAAGTGATATGAGTTCACCTGCTTTGCTGAATAATCTTTCTGACGGGACAGATGATGCGGGTGAACACAGGTATTTTTTAGCCAGCTCTTTCATTCTGGGATACTGAGCGGCGTGTTCCTTCCACCACGTAAGTGGATCTTCCTCTCTTGAGGCATGAGCTTCCTCTGTGAAATACCTCCTGAGCTCAATGAGAGGACCTGTCAATGACTGTGATGATGTCTTTTCATTAATTTTCTCAATATCTTTGTCAAGTGTGCTCCACAGCGAGTTTTTCTTGACAAGTGAAGTTCTATTATCAAAAGTCCTGGCAGCTACGGTGGATGTACTTGGTTGGCTTGCAGGTTTTGGAGTGTCATAAGAGTGCATCTGACGCACCAGTCTCTCTTCCGTTGTTTTGAGGTTTGAGCTGTCTGAGAATGGTACTTTTTTGAATCTAGGATCTAGCAGCGTTGCTGCTGCGAGACTGAATGATTGTTCATTAACTGAGAACCTTTTCTTCATTTGGTCCTGCAGTTGTTTGCCAAGCTCGCACATATCATCACTCGTAGTGATTGAGTTCAGGCAATTTTGGATGCCCCTGATCATCGGTAATACTTTTGAAAGTGAAGTTACCTTTTCAGAAGACATTTCTCTTGTCGCTTCTTCGAAAATCTCCAAAACATTGATGGATCTTTGGAGAAGTGCAAGCTCGTTGTCATTGAGGCACAAATTATTTTTGCCCAGTAGGCACAAAGTTGTAGTGACAAGTTCATTTTGGTCTAAGTATCTTTCTATCATGTAGAATGTAGAGTTCCATCTTGTCTCCACATCTTGTACTAGTTTCTTGGCAGGTTCATTGTGTTGCTCTTGCAACTGAGTGAGTTTATCTGTAGCCTTTACACTGTGATGGAAAAAGGTTACAATCTGCTTTATTTTGTCTCTAACCTCAAGGACATCAGGAGTATTCTTAATAGCTTCTTGCACTACAAGATTCAATGTGTGTGCAAAGCAAGGAATTTGACGCTTTTTCAATAGCACTATAGCTGCGGTGATGTTTGCAGCATTGTCAGTCACGATGGTACGTACTTTATCAAATATATTCCACTTGTCACATATTTCTCTTAGATGCTGTGCAATGTTTTCTGCTGTGTGAGATCCTACAATGCAAATAGTTTCAAGCACAGCAGATTTCAGAACCCACTCCGGTGATATGAAGTGAGCTGTTACTGTGAGATAGCCTTTTGTTTGGCGTGATGTCCATATGTCAGTTGTTAATGCGACATGGGTTGCCTCCTCAAGATCTTTCCGAACTCGTTCTACTTCTTTGTTATATGCTGCAGGCAAGAGAGTCCTTCCAACTTCCCTGCGGCTAGGGAATTCATATTTTGGTTCAAGTCTGTGAAGTAATTTTTTGAAAGTTTTGCTCTCTACTGCCGATAGTGGCATTAGGTCCTTCACTATCCATTCAATTATCAGTTCATCAACTTCTTTCTTTACTTTTGAGTGTTTTTGGTATGGCTGAGTTTTCGTGACAGTCTCAATCAGTGTAGGCTGAGATGTGGATGGCTTTGACGCCTTCGCAATCGTCTCATTCGCACTGTCTTCCTTAACTCTGCATATTCGAGAGGGTGTCTACCTCGAATATGCTTGATCAAGTTTGATGTGCTACCTCCACTGTACTTCAGAGTGTCCTTGCAAACCAGACACGTTACAGAATTTGGTGTTGTCTGTTCCATGAAATTCCACACCGGTGCTTTTCTTCCTCTTGTCGATGCCATAATGAAGAGCTCAAGACAATAACGTGCTATATTATGTGCTGCAAAATGAAGGTTAATGAAGCACGACAAGCCTTAGGTAAATTTTTCTGAGAAGTGAGATAAAAAAGCAAGTGTGCGTTTATTAACATGTGTCACGGGTTCTCCCTATGGTAGGCTCTCAGCAACTGGGCGGAGCTTATGCTCAGCTATATTTATACCTTTGGTTGTGACGTCACTACTCATCAGCCAATTAGACACTCCTGCACATCACGTGATGTCGAGGCTCTCTGCCATTGGCTACCGCCATATCACGTGATATTTCTGGCGCGGTGTCATTGGCTACCGCCGGCCAGCGTGAACGAAATATTTCTATCATTACCATTATGTTTCATTAATGATCGTACGTTAGTGCACATTTCCGTAGGTAGTCTGGACCCCATTGCTAATGCTAACCGTATAACATACGGTAATTATTTTCATTGTTATCATCATATTTTATTAATGACAAGACTTTGGTACGCATTGTAAGACTGCTTATCGCCCGGTGAGCAATACCCGACATTGTTTTACCCGGGTACCCGTCTAGATACTCACTCCGCAGGACAGCATGAACGATATATTTATAATCATTATCTCCATATTTCATTAACTATCGCACATTGGTAAACATTATCCATACTCTAAGAGTTTAGACATTAAATATTTTTCACCGTAATCCCGCACATCTGTACTCTCTACACCAAAATGGGTGCCTGAAAATATAATAAGAAATACCCGTGAAAATTACCCGGATACCTTCACTTGTCCCGGGTACCCGTCTCGATCTTCAGTACTCAACTACCCGGGTAGCTACCCGGGTACCCGCCCGTCCCTACCTGATACCCTCCTCTTGAAAGAGTTCAAGTCGTAGGCAGGAGGAAATACAGATGAAGGAAGATTGTTCCAGAGTTTACCAGCGTGAGGGATGAAAGAGTGAAGATGCTGGTTAACTCTTGCATAAGGGGTTTGGACAGTATAGGGATGAGCATGAGTAGAAAGTCGAGTGCAGCGGGGCCGCGGAGGGGGAGGCATGCAGTTAGCAAGTTCAGAAGAGCAGTCAGCGTGGAAATATCGATAGAAGATAGAAAGAGAGGCAACATTGCGGCGGAATTTAAGAGGTAGAAGACTATCAGTATGAGGAGGAGAGCTGATGAGACGAAGAGCCTTTGCCTCCACTCTGTCCAGAAGAGCTGTGTGAGTGGAGCCCCCCCACACATGAGATGCATACTCCATACGAGGGCGGACAAGGCCCCTGTATATGGACAGCAACTGTACAGGGGAGAAGAACTGGCGGAGACGGTACAGAACGCCCAGCCTCGAGGAAGCTGATTTAGTAAGAGATGAGATATGAAGTTTCCAGTTGAGATTTTGAGTTAAGGATAGACCGAGGATGTTTAGTGTTGAGGAAGGTGATAGCTGGGTGTTGTCAAAGAATAGGGGATAGTTGTTTGGAAGATTGTGTCGAGTGGATAGGTGGAGAAACTGTGTTTTTGAGGCGTTGAAGGACACCAGGTTCTTCTTGCCCCAATCGGAAATAATAGTAGCCTAAGGTCTGAGGCTAAGCGTTCTGCAGCCTCCAGCCTTGAGTCGTTAAGTTCCTGAAGGGTGGGTCTTCTATTAAAAGAAGTTGAATAATGCACAGTGGAATCATCGGCGTAGGAATGGATAGGACAGTTCGTTTTGGAAAGAAGATCATCAATGAACAACAGAAAAAGAGTGGGAGATAGGACAGAACCCTGTGGGACACCACTGTTAATAGATTTAGGGGAAGAACAGTGACCGTCTACCACGGCAGAAATAGAACGGTCAGAAAGGAAACTGGAGATAAAGGTACAGAGAGAAGGATAGAAACCGTAGGAGGGTAGTTTAGAAAGCAAAGATTTGTGCCAGACCCTATCAAAAGCTTTTGATATGTCCAGCGCAATAGCAAAAGTTTCACCGAAACGGCTAAGAGAGGATAACCAAGAGTCAGTTAAGAAGGCTAGGAGATCACCAGTAGAACGCCCCTTGCGGAACCCATACTGGCGATCAGATAGAAGGTCAGAAGTGGAAAGGTGCTTTTGAATCTTCCGGTTAAGGATTGATTCAAAAGCTTTAGATAGACAAGAAAGTAAAGCAATAGGACGGTAGTTTGAGGGATTAGAGCGGTCACCCTTCTTAGGTACAGGCTGTATGAAGGCATACTTCCAGCAAGAAGGAAAGGTAGATGTTGACAGGCAGAGGCGAAAGAGTTTGACCAGGCAGGGTGACAGCACGGAGGCACAGTTTTTAAGGACAATAGGAGGCACTCCATCAGGTCCATAAGCCTTCTGCCTTCATGTCTTGATAGTTATGAGGCCTGCGTTAGTGGCCACATTTTGAGAGAGAGAGAGAGAGAGAGAGAGGGGGGGGGGGGGCAGGGGACGAAGTGGAGGGAGGGAAGAGGGAGAGAGTGGGCGGAGCTTCTGATATGTCATAGTACTACGTCACTACCAGTGTTCGTTTCTTTGAGTGGCCAGTCCGACTTTCCCCTTTTGCTACAGGGAGAAGTGCCTTTATTATCTATTTTTGGTGATTCACGATACCAATAAAAATTAGGGCAGTGTGCGAAATACACTGTAACAAAGTCTTGTGCTGATACGAGTGTTGGTTACAAAGTTATTCCCAAAAAACGAAAACTCACAGCCTTTGAAATCCACAGTAATTAGTAAATAGCATATAAAATGTTTTGTTTAAGTTTACTGCTAATCTATTACTCAGACACCATTTATGAAAGATTTGTAGGTCAGTGTTTGCTGTATGTATCATGTCAGTAGTATTTTCACCAGTAATATTTAAGGTTGAGTCATCTGCGAAAAGGATTGTTTTAAGGTTTGTAAATATGTAAGTAATATCATTTATATATAAGAGAAACAGGATTGGACCTAAGACACTGCCCTGTGGAACACCGTATTGAATAGATAGAGATGCAGATAGAAAAGTGTGGAATTTGGGTGATTGAGTTCTGTGGGATAAGTAATCTTGAAACCAGTCATGAATAATACCTCTAATTCCATAGTAATACAACTTACGTAATAATATATCGTGTCTGACTGTATCAAAAGCTTTGGTGAAGTCAACAAAGATGCTTAATAATGACTGTTTATTATCTAAAGTGTTATAGATTTCTTCTCAATAAGTTCTCAAGGCATCGAAAGTGTTTAGACCACGAGGAAAACCAAACTGACTTGGATTAAGTATGTTTTTAGTTTCAAGAAAATTTATGAGGAAGTTTTTCATTACTTTTTCAAAGATTTTAGAAAAAAAACATTTAGTTAGGATATTGGTCTATAATTACTTAATTCATCTTTGGGGCCTTTCTTATGGATGGGGACAACATTTGCATGTTTTAGGAGTTGAGGAAATTTACCATTATTGATAGAATTATTAAAGAGTATGGACAAGGGTATTGCAAGTTGTTTTTTGCTGGTTTTTAACACAGATACTGGAATTTCATGCACATTGCACTTTTTGTCTTTAAGGGAATTAATTACAGTAATTACATCTTGGGGGATAATTATAGGAATTGTCATTGAATGAGGAAAGTCACCTTGAAGAAAGCTGAGAGGGTCTGTGGTGGAATGTGGTAGACTATGATCTAGTTTAGGTGCAACATTTGTGTAAAATTCATTAAAAGCTTGTGCAATTTGTAAAGGTTCAGAGAGTTTTTTACCATTACAGATTATGTTATTTGTGGAACTCTTCTTATGGTCATGATTAGAAAGTTGGTGGATTTTTCGCCATATTTTACAGGTGTTATTTTTAAAATTAGTGAATTGAGTCATATATTAAGATTTTTTAGCTTGTCTTATAGTATTATTTAGGATGTTACGGTATTGTTTGTATTGAGCCTCAGTGACAGCACCAATTTTATAGTCGCTTATTGACTGACTGGTTGGGTATGACCTGTGTGGCATAGGAAGTAAAGGAGAGGGATTAAGATAGTAGAGGATGGAGAGCGGAAAGGAGAGAGGGAGGGAGGCAAGAAAGGGCGTCTGACTGTCTCGCAAACTGGCTGGCTGGCTTGGATTGGTTATTATAAGACAATTTGAATGATGTAAATGGGTCTTCCTTTTAGAGTTTTTTGTTTACGTTTTCAAAGGACTATGGATACGAGGATGAAGGCCTTTTCCGATGATTTTCAAGGCAATAGGAGTAAGAGGACTGACTGATTTTGGGGGCTAGGTCATATTAGACGAGGTGTTGGCTATAAATGGGCCTTCCCTTCAGAATGTTTTTGTTTACGCTCTCATAAAGACTGTGGATGGGAAGCTAAAGCCCTTCTCTAGTGATTTTTAAAGCAATAGGAGGGACGAGACTAGCTGTTTGGGGGTTTGGTTATAATGGACGAGGGGATAGTTTAAATGGGCCTTCCCTTGATTCAGTTGTTGTTTACGGTCTCGAAGTACTGTGGATGGGAAGGTGAAGGACTTTTTTGGTTATTTTGAAGGCAATGAGAAAGACAAGACTAACTGACTTTTAGCTTTGGTTATATTAGACGCTTTCCAAGTAGGTACTGTGGATAGGAAAATGAAGGCTTGGTCTGGTTATATTGAAGGAAATGAGGAACAAGACTGATTTGCTGGCAAGCTAAACTTGTTTTTGTTGCATGAACCAGGATCTCAGGGCCATAAAAGGACCATGTTTTGAGAGCTGATATAACCAAAATCTTGCTTTCTCTAACTCTTCCCGTGACTTCTGATATCTAGCCAAACACATCTCCTCCAACTTCACTTCTTCCTCTTTCCCTCCACTCCTCAGTCCTGACGGCAACACTGGCGTCTCATCTGCCTCTAAGGCTGAACTTTTCTCGCAAACTTTTTCTAAAAACTCCACTCTGGACGATTCTGGGCAGATTCCTTCTACTCATCCCCCCTCTGACTCTTTTATGCCTGTTATAAAGATTCTTCAAAATTATGTTTTCTATGCCCTCTCTGGCTTCAATCCTCAGATGGCTTATGGACCTGATGGAGTGCCTCCTATTGTCCTTAAAAACTGTGCCTCCGTGCTGTCACCCTGCCTGGTGAAAATCTTTCGCCTCTGCCTGTCAACATCTACCTTTCCTTCCTGCTGGAAGTATGCCTTCATACAGCCTGTGCCTAAGAAGGGTGACCGCTCCAATCCCTCATACTGCCGTCCTAACCCTTTACTTTCTTGTCTATCTAAAGCTTTTGAATCAATCCTTAACCGGAAGATTCAAAAGCACCTTTCCACTTCTGACCTTCTATCTGTTCGCCAGTATGGGTTCCGCAAGGGGCGTTCTACTGGTGATCTCCTTGCCTTCCTAACTGAGTCTTGGTCATCCTCTCTTAGCCATTTCGGTGAAACCTTTGCTACTGCGCTGGACATATCAAAAGCTTTTGATAGGGTCTGGTACAAATCTTTGCTTTCCAAACTACCATCCTACTGCTTCTCTCCTTCTCTCTGTACCTTTATCTCCAGTTTCCTTTCTGACGGTTCTATTTCTGCTGTGGTAGACGGTCACTGTTCTTCCCCTAAACCTTTTAACAGTGGTGTCTCACAGGGCTCTGTCCTATCTCCCACTCTCTTTCTGTTGTTCATTGATCATCTTCTTTCCAAAACGAACTGTCCTATCCATTCCTACGCCGATGACTCCACGCTACATTACTCAACTTCTTTTAATAGATGACCCACCCTACAGGAACCTAACGATTCAAGGGTGGAGGCAACGAAACTCTTAGCCTCAGACCTTACTATTATTTCCGATTGGGGGAAGAGGAATGTGGTGTCCTTAAACGCCTCAAAAACACAGTTTCTCCACCTATCCACTCGACACAATCTTCCAAACAACTATCCCCTATTTTTTGACAACACTCAGCTATCACCTTCCTTAACACTAAACATCCTCGGTCTATCCTTAACTCAAAATCTCAATTGGAAACTTCATATCTCATCTCTTACTAAATCACCTTCCTCGAGGCTGGGCGTTCTGTACCGTCTCCGCCAGTTCTTCTTACCCGCACAGTTGCTATCCATTTACAGGGGCCTTGTCCGCCCTCGCATGGAGTATGCATCTCATGTGTGGGGGGATCCACTCACACAGCTCTCCTGGACAGAGTGAAGTCAAAGGCTCTTCGTCTCATCAGCTCTCCTCCTCAAACTGATAGTCTTCTACCTCTCAAATTCCGCCGCCATGTTGCCTCTCTTTCTATCTTCTATCGATATTTTCATGCTGACTACTCTTTTGAATTTGCTAGCTGAATGCCTCCCCTCCTCCCGCGGCCCCGTTGCACACGACTTTCTACTCATGCTCATCCCTATACTGTCCAAACCCCTTATGCAGGAGTCAACCAGCATCTTCACTCTTTCATCCCTCAGGCTGGTAAACTCTGGAACAATCTTCCTTCATCTGCATTTCCTCCTGCCTACGACTTGAACTCTTTCAAGAGGAGGGTATCAGGACACCTCTTCTCCCGAAATTGACCTCCCTTTTTTGACACTCCTTTGACCTCTGTTCGGGAGCAGTGAGAAGCGGGCTTTTTTTTTTTTTTCTTTACGCCCTTGAACTGTCTCCTTAACTGTAAAAAAAAAAAAAAAAATCACAATATAGCTTTTCAAGGTGCTCAGTAGTGGGGGAGGAAGGCATTGCAGGATGGGTAACTTAAGTGTTCTAGAACGCGCCCGAGCAGCCAGTTCTGCACGTCTTTTATTTATAGAAGTGATCTTTTAAACTTTCTTCGTTTTGTTTTTTTATCCGTTTATAAGTCCAAGGTTTTCTTCTTAGTTTCACGTCCGCTCAGCCCTTATTACACACCCCGGCTCTGGCGTGGCTGCAATACGGAGCCAACTCGGGATTATGAAAGGAACGCTGAGGGGCTCCTCCAAGGTAGAGGATCACATTGATTATCATACATATTTATGTTATCAGGGAACTACCCGCGAGACTCGAGAGTTTCCCGAACTCATAGTTATTATGGAATGTTATGTTTACCTTAACCTAACGAATGCGTGTAGGTACAGAGGGAGGTGAGGAGAAAATCAAAACTCTATGCTACTGCGACGTTACGTTAAAGTCGTACAAATGGTAACATTAATATATGTGAAGTAGGTTGGTGACCACAGCCATTAGCGAGGTCGGGGATAATGGCTTGTTTTATGGTAGACAGAAGCTGTCTTGCACAACACATTTCCTTCAGAATGGAGGTCGTTTAATAAAAGTTAAAAAATCAGATTTTCACTGTATAGCTTTTCAAAGGGTAAAATAGTGTAAATGTTAAGGGACTGGACGACAGAGAAATTTACTTGTTATGATAGAGGTGATTTTTGACGAACCAAGTTTATTTATTTATTTTTTTACAACAAAGCAGACAGCTCGAGGGCACCAAAAAGTAAACAAAAATAAAAAAAGCCGCTACTCGCTGCTCCCATAAGGAATCCAAAGAGGTGGCCAATAGAGAGGTCAATTTCGGGAGGAGAGGTGTCCAGATACCCTCCTCTTGAAAGAGTTCAAGTCGTAGGCAAGAGGAAATACAGAAAAAGGAAGGTTGTTCCAGAGTTTACCAGCGTGAGGGATGAAAGAGTGAAGATGCTGGTTAACTCTCGCATAAGGGGTTTGGACAGTATAGGGATGAGCATGAGTAGAAAGTCTTGTGCAGCGGGGCCGCGGAAGGGGGGGAGGCATGCAGTTAGCAAGTTCAGAGAAGCAGTCAGCGTGAAAATATCGATAGAAGATAGAAAGAGAGGCAACATGGCGGCGGAAATTAAGGTAGAAGACTATCAGTAAGAGGAGGAGAGCTGATGAGACGAGGAGCCTTAGACTCCACTCTGTACAAGATAGCTGTGTGAGTGGAGCCCCCCCAACACGTGACATGCATACGAGGGCGGACAATGCCCCTCTTTATGGATAGCAACTGTGCGGTGGAGAAGAACTGGCGGAGTCGATTCAGAACCCCCAACCTCGAAGAAGCTGTTTTAGTGAGAGAGGAGATGTGAAGTTTCCAGTTAAAATTTTGAGTTTAGGATAGACCGAGGATGTTTAGTGTTGAAGATGGTGACAGCTGAGTGTTGTCGAAGAATAGGGGATAGGTGTTTGGAAGATTGTGTCGAGTTGATATGTGCAGAAATTGGGTTTTTGAGGCATTGAAGGACACAAGGTTCCTTTTACCCCAATCGGAGATGAAAGGTCTGAGGTTAAGCGTTGTGCAGCCTCTAGCCTGGAGTCATATAATTCCTGTCGAGAGGGTCCTCTGTTGAAAGAAGTTGAATAATGCAGTTTGTTATGGAAATATCATTGATGAATAACAGGAAGAGAGTGGGTGATAGGACAGAGCTTTGTGGAACAACACTGTTAATAGGTTTAGGGGAAGAACAGTGGCCGTCTACCACGGCAGAGATAGAACGGTCAGAAAGGAAACTGGAGATAAAGGAACAGAGAGAAGGATAGAATCCGAAAGAGGGCAGCTAAGAAAGGAAAGACTTGTGCCAGACTCTATCGAAGGCTTTCGATATGTCTAGCACAACTGAGAAAGTTTCACCGAAACGGCTAAGAGAGGATGACCAAGAATAATTTAAAGGAGCAAGAAGATTGCCAGTAGAACGCACCTTGCAGAACCCAAACTGGCGATCAGATAGAAGGCTAGAAATGGAAAGGTGCTTTTGAATCTTCCGGTTAAGGATTGATTCAAAAGCTTTAGATGGACAGGAAAGTAAAGCTATAGGGCGGTAAATTGAGGGATTAGAACGGTCACCCTTATTAGGCACAGTGCCTGAGGAAACGCAACATAGGCTGCCCCAGCAACACGCCGCCTTCACAAGGGTGTATGGAATAAAAGTCCTCTAGATCCGCGTTCCTTTAGGATAGATATTTTTTT
>NW_026110792.1:50000-52500 GCF_024679095.1 Eriocheir sinensis
GATCATTAGCACAATGGGTGTATTTTGCTCTCGTTATCACATCCTTAACAGTTGACTCAGTAACAGTTTGAAACACAGTTAATTTCACTTCTGGTTCAGAGATGTGTTCATTCCCAGACACAACGCTATCACTACGACTGAATGCCGAAACAATTCTTCTTATCTTGTTCTCGAAAAACTGTAGAAATTCATTAGCTAACTCACTGTCAACATATCCTTCTGGCAATTTCTGTTTCTTCTTATTTCCGGTCAGATCATCCAGTATCTTGTAAAGTTTATGTATATTTGGTCCAGCCTGTTCAGTTCTCTCTTTATAAAAATTACGTTTTCTTATCTCAATGAGCCTTTTGACATGGTTGCGTGCCCGAGTAAATTCCACTCTACGTTCCTCAGTCCGGTGCCTTCGCCACAGCCTCTCCTTCCTTTTTTTGATAGTTTTCGCTCTTCTGATCTCTTCATTGTACCATGGGGCATTATCTTTCACTTCTATTCTCTTCTCTACTGCAGGACACATATTTTCGTATTCCTCTTGCATCACAGCATTGTAAATACTATATAAACATAGATGACACTCAATTACTGACCCATGATTACATAATTCACCATAGCGTTCCATAATTCTGTCACACATCTGTTTTAATAACGTGTCACAGTTCAAATTCCTTGTAGAACGAAAGTTAATTTGCTTAAACTGTTTTCTGTTGAGTTTCAAGGATATACTAAAAGACACAAATTTATGTACCGGGGAAAGGGAGCATAAGTCATCCACATGAAGCTCACGTACCAGTTCACCTGATCTATCAATCAACACCAAATCAATGATATGTCCACAAATCGATGTAGGTCGATCCACAACATTGGCGAGATTGAACACTGATATCATATCAATAAAATGTTGCACATAGCGAGCCTCAGGATCATCCAGCCAAAGATTGAAATCACCCCACACTATAATATTCATGGACACCATATCAATAGTTTCTAAGTATAGTCCAAACTCCTCTATAAACAAGCTGAGGCTAGTAGATGGTGGTCTGTACACTGTTATAATTGTCAGTTTATTCCCATTTGTGTCACACTCAACTTGCAACAGTTCGAAGCTGTTATAAGATGGGGGCTCACACTTCTTACTTTCTTCATAGCATTGGAGACGAACAACCCCACACCACCCCCACGACCGTCTCTCCTTGAATTGTGCAAGAAAGAATGAGTCACAGGAGTCATTTCCTTCATCACTGCAGAGTCAAAGTCCGTCAGCCAAGTCTCAGTAATAGCATAAAAATCAAGTTGTTGACTATTGATAATTTCCCTTATTTCAAAAGTCTTGTTTCTTGCCGACTGCACATTCAATAGTCCACACTTAATCCTTTGCATATCAGAAGCCATGGTCAGTGCTGAGTCTAATCCTATTTATTTCGGCGGCAAATATAGGACAAGTTAGACTGCTCACCCGTGATCATCCTGACGTTTTGCCATATTGCAGTTCAAGCACTTCCTCACATCAGACCGACATGTGCGCCCTCATGTTCACCAGCACACTTGTAGCAATGAGGAGCCTGACCGTTGGCCTTGGCCTGGCAATTCCCCATCTTGTGGCCAAACTTCAAGCAGTGGTAGCACATCAATGCATGGTAGCGATCACGCACCTGATACACACCCCACTTCATCTTTAACTTGTCATTTTTCCTATGAATGAAAGCACGAACCTCTGGATCACATTTCAGCACATAGTGAACAGTCCTCCAGCAGCAGGTTTATGGAAGATAACACTCATCTTATCCTTCACTCCATCAATCATGCTCAGATCATTTCTCTCAATAACTGTCTCAATGATTGAATCACCATCCTCCACCTGAGCAACATTGCAGATCATAATCTTTGGGTTCAGACGCCTCCCACATGAAACATTCAGATTATCAACACCGTGCAACTTATTCTGTGCCTCAGTTCGACTCTCCTCAGACTCAAAGTTCATCACAATGTTTCCCTTCCATGTGAGCTTCGAATCCAGTATCTGAACATCAGACAAAACCTCCTCTCTTTTCTTCATATCAACCGCTTTCTCATTACCTCCCGCCTTAAGAATAAGCAAGTTCTTGTTTTTCTGTCCTTCTTTCCTCTTCCTGCCTCTTGACACTACCTCTGCCCACCGTGCACCGCCACCATCATCATCAATCTCACGACCGGTTTGAGCTGAAACCGCCTCTTCAACTGCCGTTGTTACCCCTGCAGCCAAAACAGGCAATGCTGCCTCCACACTTGCCCGAAGGTTCGCTCCCTGCATCTCATTCATCCTTTGTTGCAATTTAGTCATTTCCATTTTTAAATCTTTCATACCAACAACCAAGTTAGTAACAAGATCATAATCTTTTGAAGAGGTAGGGAAACCCCCGCCTTGGCCGGTCGTGACGTCATCAGCCCCCCGACCTCGTGCCTGACTATCATCCCCTCCACTCAGTAGTTTCGCCACTTCTTCATATCCCTCAGTTCTACTTTCCAC
>NW_026110792.1:55000-72345 GCF_024679095.1 Eriocheir sinensis
AGTAGTAGTAGTAGTAGTAGTAGTAGTCGTAGGAATACAAAGAAACACAAAGTAAGAACAAACAACAGCAGATCTGCAGGTCCTAACGAGGCAGTTTGTGACAAGCTACACTAACTATCTAATCAAAGGTGGAAGATGATGGACAGCAAAGGCGAAGGCTCCTCCCCACTCCCCCCTCCCTCCAGGCATAGCTGTCAGGAAAGGAAACAACCAAACAGCATGGAGAAGACGGAGAAAAAGAGGAGATACAAGAATAGGGAAAGAAACTTGAAAGAAAATAATGGAGATAAGAGAGAAGGAAGAATTGATAAAGAGGTGAGGGTAAACAGAAAGGAAGCTACGATATAATGAAAGACTGGAAAGCAACAAACAGAAAAGGATTTAGATTGACAGCCTGGTAAATAAGCCTACAACTTTGCTCTCCTACATGACCTAGAGCAGTTGGTTCAACACCCTACACGTATTCCAGACCGTCTTGGAGACCGGCCCAATATACTAGACCACTTCCTTACCTCTAACCCATCTGCATAATCTGTCAAACTGTTCTCTCCGTTGGGCCAGACTTTCGAATTCCCACTAACCATGACCATTACATTTCCACCCGGAATTGTGCCAAATCTATTCTTCGACTTATTAAAATTCCCTTATCTAGAGCAAATGTCAACACCTTGCTTTCCCTAATTCTTCCAGAGACTTCTGGCACTTAGCCAAAAATATCTCCTTCAATTTCACTTCTTCCTCTTTCCGCCTCTTATTAACCCACACGACAGCACTGCCGTCTCTTCTATCTCTAAGGCTGAGCCATAGACTTCACAACTAGTTGACGGGAAATCTCTTCAGTCTTGGCGCGCTGGCTTCGCGTAAGGGGCCGATTGTTATGGCGACTTTCACTGCGACAACTCAAACACACTCTGCGTTCTTACTCCGAATTTAAGTGGAAACAGGACGAAATCTTCAAGTTTTAGTGCATACAAGCAGGCAGGAGTGTCTCTAGAGTGATTTGGTCGAGGATTCAAGGTAACTTATATAAAATAGCACCATGCGTGCACTTTGAAAACGTTGTGTAAAAAATGGCAAATTTGCGTAACTTTAGGTTGAAATCTTTACGTAAAATGAATGATAACTGTAGGATAGTGAAGTCCACAGTTTTACGTATTAGGAAACAAGAAATGTACGTTTAGTTAGTGCCTACATGGCAACTCAGCTCAGTTCCCGCGTCGCCTAACTCGCCTTAGGCACGCAGTCAGCTGGGCACTTCCCCTCTGTAAAGGATTATCGCTGTCCTGCCTCTGTTTACTCTCCAAGTAAAGGACCTACAGTTATTCATCGTCTCTGTACCCTTCCCCACAACTGCAAGGATCCAGAGGACGATACAAGAAGACACAGAAGGCAGTGGATCGAGTGGAAGTTCCTCCAGGAGATTGGCGAGATTTGCAAGGTACCTAACCACACTTTAGTTGATTAAATTAAATTGAATCGACAGCAAGCTTGTTCAATTCTATTTTTTTTTTATTTTATAAAATGTTCCAGGTTTGGGCCGGCAAGGAGAAGAAGAAGAGGGGGACAAAGATCGGCAGGCTGCCGACACCCACCGCCTCGGCTCTGCACATCACGTGCAATGCCCTGCCCGCCTCCTGCAGGGACATCATCCTCCGCAAGATCCCCGGGGTCGAGTATGTGTGCATGGGGAAGGCCAACTCTGACCCGACTGAGCACTCTTTCGGCAAGCGCCGCACCATGTGCGGCGCCAACTACTGGACGAGCGTGCAGAACTTCATGGTGAGCAACAGGTTGGCCCAGCGCCTGCATTTGCTGAAGCTCGTCGGGTTCTTCCCCGGGGACGTGCAGGCCGACCTGGACCGGGCCAAGGCAGAGGAGAAGGAGGACGACGAGGTGATCTTGGCCCAGCTTGCCAGGGAGCTGGCCGACGACCAGCCGGACCCGCCGACGGACGAGTTGCTCCTCGCCAACTCCGTCGGCAACTACGCCGGCTACCTGGCCAGGAAGGTCCAGGCCAACTCCTCTGTGGCCGAGTGCTGCAAGCAGGAGCTTGCCCAGCAGGAGGAGATGAAGATTACCGTGGAGCTCGAGAGGGGCGACCCGCCCTCTGTGATGTTCGACGCCCTGGTCGAGCTGGTCGACAGGGGAGAGCTGGAGACGGGCCGGGCGGTCCTGAAGCGGCCATCTCTCCCAATGGCCCACATGGCGTCCTTCGGGATGTCGCTGTGGGACTCCCTGATGTGCAGGGAGGACAAGAAGGAGCGCAGGTTGAGGTTCCTCTCCCTTGCCATGCGCCACAGGGACGGGTTCAGGCACCTCCTGGAGTTCCTGGCGGCCTCAGACCCGACCTTGCAGGGGTACAGGTGCCAGGAGGGCCACAACCTGGCCAACACCATATTGCCGCACATCAGCAGGTCCCTCTTCAACTGTTTCGGTGCTAATTTCTCCAAGGACGTGACCTCAGAAGCGAGGAAGAACAAGGCCTTGAAGCAGCCGACCGACAGGAAGAGGAGCAGTATCGAGGAGGGCAGGAAGGAGACGGCGAGGAACAGGGACGTGTACAAGTCCAGGAAACTGACCGGGGCCCACAAGTCATAGGCCAAAAGGCTAAAGTGATTG
This sequence comes from Eriocheir sinensis, assembly GCF_024679095.1. Lineage (NCBI taxonomy): Eukaryota > Metazoa > Arthropoda > Malacostraca > Decapoda > Varunidae > Eriocheir > Eriocheir sinensis. The sequence goes on from NW_026110792.1 coordinate 57,620, forward strand.
TTCAGGGACGAGGGCCAGATAGCCGGCAAGACGTGCTGCGGCAATAGTGACATCGGAATTCAACCAAAATAAGTTGTGATTGTATATAGAAAAATGAATATTTTGCTTTTGTTGAGTAAAATTAAGATGTTTCTGCATGCTTTCCTCAAGTATTAAGTTTCTAATGTGAAAATTAAGTGATTTATTAGATGTTAAAACTTACGTAAAAATTGCACTAAATAAAAAAAATAAGTAGCTATTTCGGGCAAAACTTATAAGATATGCTAAATATTGCTATTGATTCTGAAAATATAAGTGATTATCTCTGCATTTGGTGATGTTTGTGCATCTAGCGTAAAATCTGAGGATTTTATAGCCTTTTTAAGTTTTGTTATACTTATATAAAAAACAATTAATCGGGATTTTATGAGGGAACGACTTTGAATTTTTTGATACCGCTGCTCATGGAGACTCATATATGCCTAAGGGAGGTGCCTGTTTTAGTTTCAGGTCGCTAGCTGCTTTGGTTTTGAAAATATTTAAATTTTAAATTTTTGAAAATCGGCCCCCTGCGAATCGGCCCCGCGCCCCGTTTCCCGTCAAGAGATTGTGAAGTCTATGGCTGAGCTCTTTGCTCAAACTTGCTGTAACAACTCCACTCTGGACGATTCTGGGAATATTCCTCCTACTCAACCCCCCTCCGACTACTGCATGCCTGTTATTAAGATTCGTCATAATGATGTTTTCTATGTCCTCTCTGGCCTCAACTCACAGACGGTTTATGGACCTGATGGAGGGCCTCCAATTGTCCTTAAAAACTGTGCCTCCGTGCTGACACCCTGCCTGGTCAAACTCTTTCGCCTCTGCCTATCAACATCTACCTCTCCTTCCTGCTGGAAGTACGCCTTAGTACAGCCTGTGCCTAAGAAGGGTGACCGTTCCAATCCCTCAAACTACAACCCTACAGCTTTACTTTCCTGTCTATCTAAAGCTTCTGAATCAATCCTTAACCGGAAGATTCAAACGCACCTTTCCACTTCTAACCTTCTATCTGATCGCCAGTATGGGTTCCGCAAGGGGCGCTCTACTGGCGATCTTCTTGCTCTCTTAACTGATTCTTGGTCATCCTCTCCTAGCCGTTTCGGTGAAACTTGTTCAGTTGCACTAGACATATCGGAAGCTTTCGATAGAGTCTGGCACAAGTCTTTGTTTTCTAAACTGCCCTCTTTCGGATTCTATCGTTCTCTCTGATCCTTTATCTCCAGTTTCCTTTCCGGCCGTTCTATCTCTGCTGTGGTAGACGGTCACTGTTCTTCTCATAAACCTATTAACAGTGATGTTCCACAGGGCTCTGTCCTATCACCCACTCTCTTCATGTTATTCATCAATGATCTTCTTTCCATAACAAACTGTCCTATCCACTCATACGCGGATGACTCCACTCTGCATTATTCAACTTCTCTCAACAGAAGACCCTCTCAACAGGAATTACATGACACCAGGCTGGAGGCTGCAGAACGCTTAACTTCAGATCTTACTATCATTTCCGAGTGGGGCAAAAGGAACCTTGTGTCTTTAAATGCCTCAAAAACCCAATTTCTCCACTCATCAACTCGACACAATCTTCCAAACACCTATCCCCTGTTCTTCGACAACACTCAGCTGTCACCTCCTTCAACACTAAACATCCTCGGTCTATCCTTAACTCAAAATCTTAACTGGAAACTTCACATCTCGTCTCTCACTAAAGCAGCTTCCTCGAGGTTGGGCGTTCTGTATCGTCTCCGCCAGTTCTTCTCCCCCGCACAGTTGCTATCCATATAGTACAGGGGTATTGTCCGCCATCATATTGAGTATGCATCTCACGTGTGGGAGGGCTCCACTCACACAGCTCTCTTGGACAGAGTGGAGTCTAAGGCTCTTCGTCTCATCAGCTCTCCTCCTCTTACTGATAGTCATCTACCTCTTAATTTCCGCCATGTTGCCTCTCTTTCTATCTTCTATCGATACTTTTATGCTGACTGCTCTTCTGATCTTGCTAACTGCATGCCTCCCCCCCTCCCGCGGCCCCGCTGCACACGACTTTCTACTCATGCTCATCCCTACACTGTCCAAACCCCTTATGCAAGAGTTAACCAGCATCTTCACTCTTTCCTCCCTCACGCTGGTAAACTCTAGAACAATCTTCCTTCTTCTGTATTTCCTCCTGCTTACGACTTGAACTCTTTCAAGAGAAAGGTATCTGGAATCGTCTCCTCCCGAAATTGACCTCTCTTTCGGCCATCTCTTTGGATTCCTTTTGTGAGCAGCGAGGTGTGGGCTTTTTTTTATATTATTGTTTACTTTTTACTGTGCCCTTGAGCTGTCTCCTTTGTTGTAAAAAGAAATATGAGAAAAATATATTATGAAAGCCGTGGAAAAGGAAACGAAGGGCGAGAGGACGATGTAATGAGAAAAAAAAGAAACAGGAATGTGCAGAAACAAAGGAAAATGAAAGTAAATGAAAGCGGAGTGTAAGGATGGCATGAAGAAAAGGGACTGAATCTAATAAAAAAGTATGAGGGAGAAAAATAGAAATATGCCGTTTAAATAACACACACACACACACACAAAAAAAAAAAAGCTGTAATAGGCTATTAGATATCCCAGAAATATAAGTAAGTACAAGCGAACTTATGATATAAATGCATAAATAAGGTTGAGTGAATGAAACTTACCAAAAAAAAAAAAAAATATATATATATATATATATATATATATATATATATATATATATATATATATATATATATATATATATATATATATATATATATATATATATATATATATATATATATATATATATATATATATATATATATATATATATATATATATATATATATATATATATATATATATATATATATATAGAGAGAGAGAGAGAGAGAGAGAGAGAGAGAGAGAGAGAGAGAGAGAGAGAGAGAGAGAGAGAGAGAGAGAGAGAGAGAGAGAGAGAGAGAGAGAGAGAGAGAGAGAGAGAGAGAGAGAGAGAGAGAGAGAGAGAGAGAGAGAGCATTCTATTACAAGTAAGTAAATCATTTCTCATTATGGTCAATGCATACAGAAAGATTTTTCACACACACACACACACACACACACACACACACACACACACACACACACACACACACACACACACACACACACACACACACACACACACACACACACACACACACACACACACACACACACACACACACACTTGCTGTCATTAGGTTGATAGTATTTTCATTTCCTTTGGCCGGCCAAGCTTGTAAATAAAAAAATAAAAAAACAAAAACACGTGGACGGCCAAAAAAGTATCCAATTTGCCCCAAAAGGGTAAAAAGTATCCAGTTTTGTCTAATAATTCGATTTTGTATCCATGTTGCTCAGCGGCGTATGAATGTACGAGCACCGTCAAAATGTATCCATTGGATACAATTGTATCGATACTTGCAAGACTGCCTGTAGATTTTTTATATGCGAGCCTGCGAGGTGGGCACGAGTTGCCACGTGCGTTCCTCCAGGCCATCTCATCTCCCCGTGTTGAATCGTGTCTTTGGGAAGTTCACCGTTGATGCACTTCACGTTTAGAGGTAATGTACGCTTTTCCTGCCAGCAAATCGTCATGGCGGATCAAACGTGCAGTAAATTCAATGTTTCATCAAATCAGAGGCAACCCGCGGGCCTGGCAGGAGCAACCCTCCATGCCGCTGTCGTAAGAATTTTCTGGCAGCCGCAAAATAGCTCGCCGAGAGAGGATCAGCTTGCTTACAGTTTCCATATTTCCCTCACCGCCACCTTTTACTTTTCGTGTCATGGCTCCGATACGCGCCACAAGTATCAGAGCAACACTTTTAATACGGAGGAGGGTTTATAACAAAAGAACAGGGCGGATTTTAGAAAGAACTACCCCACCTTGATGTTCACTCAGTTCTTTCAGGTTTGAGCAATACCAACCACCACAAAGGCTATAAGTGGACAGACTACAACACAATAAGCCAAATTAACATGCTCTCCTGCTGTGCATTCCCCCAGAGGACATGCGTAGTGGACACAGAGGGAAATATTTATGCGTTAAGCTATTTCTCGCAACACCGCCAGACACGTGAATTTACTTACCACCTCTTTATCCTTTTTCTATTCTCTTGTAATGACATCAGCGTCAGCATTGTTCAACTAAACGTGAGGCTTATGGAAATAACATGTCCTGGAGAACTTCAAGCAACAGCAGCCGGGGAGAACCAGTGGCGAGTACCTGAACAAAGGCGAACACTTCAGCAGAGGTGGGCAAATGCGGTACTTAGTGCGGTAGTACTGCATCACAAAAAAAAGTACTGCACTATCGCAAATTTTCTGAAAATACCGCACTACCGCGGACCGCCCTAAAAAATCCTGCGGTACGTTTTTGCGGTACTTTGAAAACTATTGAAGACGACATTTGCAGCGTGGCGTGCTCACATAAATGTTTTTTTTATATATATTTTTTTACAGTGAATCGGATTCAATCAGTCAATCGGTATCAGTCATCAGAATCAGTGATTCAATCATTCTGGCTTCTCAGTTATTGTTCAAAATTAAATACTATAAATTATAGACAGACTAAACTACTACACTGCGAGTCTTCTCTAACCCGCGCGATGCCGGCCATTTCAACCCCGGACCCGGACCCTTTGTGCCGGACGATTTTTCATTGTACTATTTTAAGCATGTTTCCTTTGTTTGGATAGCTAGGATAGACACTGACGTATTTTCTGTATTTTGACTACCGCTACCGCAGTACCGCACACCGCGTACTGCACTGGGAAAGAAAAAATGGGACCGCACTACCGCAACCGCAGTGTTAGGCTGGGTTCACACAACCCACATTTAGTGGTCAGTGGCCGCCACAAAAAGTGGCGACCACAAAAAATGGTCGCCACGAAAAGTGGCGGGTAGGTGCACCATGGACACGAGCCACTCGGTGGCAGCCACTAATGAGGTCAGCACGTGGCGTTATGGATCTCGTCGAGGCAGCGGCTGTCTGTGCTCTTATAAAAAAGCGCTGAAGAAAGTACTGCCATGGGTTCACCCAATATACTTAGCAACAGACTACTGCGTGTAGCATTCCACACATTATTTACAGAGCTAAAAGAACACGAATTTTTTTTTACTACTTCAGGAGGTCACAGGAAAGGTTTAATCATCTTATGACAATAAATGATCCACGTATAACACGGCAGGACAGGAGGAAGTGTGTGCCAGTAGAAGAGAGACTTGCGGTAATTTCAATATAAGACTGAACATGAAGAATATTAAGTCACATTAGATGTAATTTATTGACATAATTCAGCAGTCTTTGCGGTTACATAACATTTTCCCCTTTCTACTTCCGGGTAAATAAAACTACCACATTCAGTAATAAATCCATACCAGAATCAATTAATATGCAAAACTGTGAAACGAAATGAAACATTAGTTCTGAAAGCATATAAGAGCTTATCCATTATATCCTGAACACAAGTTATGCGTGAAGGTCATACTTATACATCATTACGACAGTTAAAATTCAGGTGTTCAAGTGTCAAGACAGAGGGAAAGCGGCGGGTGGCAGGGTGGTGGCCACCGATAGTGGCTCGTGTGCACGCTGCCATTTGAAACAACGGTATCTATCGCTGGCCACAGTGGCGTGGTCGGAAAATGGCACCGCCCGCCACTACTCGCCACTGTTTAGTCGTGACCACAGAAAAGTGTCCCGTGTGCTTGCACCCATAGAGATGTGTGTGTTCTATTTTGACCATTATTTTGTGGCGGCCACTGACCACTGAAAAGTGGCTCGTGTGAACCCAGCCTTACCGCACTACTCCGGAAAAAAATACCGCACTACAGCAACCGCACTACTAATTTTTCAGTACCGCGCCCACCTTTGCATATCAGGGACTTTTGACAGGATTTTCGTAGAGTTTGGTGCTTTCCAGAGGTACCTTTATGACCCTGGTGGCAGTGTGACTCTACTTCTGTACCGTGAACGTGAAAACGCCATGAAAACCCGATTAATATCCTTTTTGGCCTTTGGAAATAGTTGACGAGAGTGTTGGAGGCGTCTGAGGATACCTACCCAGGTAAGGATACATATTAACGAAGTCGAGAAACGTAAGTACATGGGCAGAATAAGGCCGGCAACTTACCTGTCTAGAATGGGGCGGAAGTTTCCCATTAATATGTACGGAAGAGTTTGAACTGCCGGGCACTGAGCAAGCCTCCCCTAAAGTCTCGCGGACGCACAGAAAACCAGTTGTCAAAAGGGTAACTAGGATACATTATTGTGGAGCACTACGGATTCATTTATTTATATATCTTTGCAACAAGGGAGGCAGTTCAGGGGAAAAAATAAAAACGACAACAAAAATTGGCCACTATGCGCTGCTCCGAGCAAAGGGAAAAAGAGCGAGACGCCAAAAGCGAGGTGGAGCGAGCGGCGTCTTGATGCTGTCCTCTTCAATGTGAAAAACTCGTGAATACAAACAGATATACAGAGACGATACAAACATGATGACAGGGCGATAGCTGAATGTCAGCTGGTGTGTGAGAGAGGGAGAGAGAGAGCAAGAGGGGAAATCAATAACCAGCAAAAAGTGCTCATCACCAAGAGAGAAAATACAAAGATTGCAGGAACGTAACTAATGGACACCAACACCAACATATAAAGACATACACTACTCCCATACAGCTGCTGCTGCTGCTGCTAAGATTAATCCCCATGTATGATGAGGAACTGGCCTTTGGCGGCCCGATAAGGGAGAGTCGAGGCAATGCAAGCTTCGTAGCGGGTACCGGGGGCGTCCCCGCCGGTGCGTGGCGGCAGCAGCAGCACGGGTGCACTGCAGCAGGACCCGGGTGAGCAGCCAGACAGTCAACTTAAAACCGGCGGACCGAAAGGGCGGGCCAAGCTGCTCTCTCGAGGAGGACTGGCGTGTCTCTGTCTCCCATACATACACCCACAGAGACATATACACCCTCAAGGACAGACATACACCACTCCCATAGACATATACACCCACATACAGACATACACAACCCATACACCCACAGAAAGACATACACACAAACTTGGACAGACATACAATACTCCCATAGATCTACAGATATATAGGTATACTCCCACACTGACAGACATACACCACTTCAATACACCTATAGATATAGACATTTACACCCACATGGATAGACATACACTCACTGACATAGAAGTAAACACATAGGCTTACACCACTTCCATACACCCAAAAGAGACATATACACCCACAAAGAGACATACATCACTCCCATACATACACACCACGTAGGGAAATACACCACTCCCCTACACCCACAGAAAGACATATACACCCACATAGACAAACACAACTCCCCTACACCCACAGAAAATCATATACGTACACCCTCAATGAAAGACATACGCCACTCCCCAACACCCGCAGAAACTAAAAAAAAAAAACATATACACCCACATAGACATACACCACTCCCTTACACCCACAGAAAAAAAACATATACAATCACATAGACATACACCACTCCCCTACACCCACAGAAAGACATACACCACTCCCCTACACCCACAGAAAGACATACACCACTCCCCTACACCCACAGAAAGACATATACACCACTCCCCTACACCCACAGAAAGACATACACCACTACACACCCACAGAAAGACAAACACCACTCCCTAAACCCACAGAAAGACATATACACCACTCCCCTACACCCACAGAAAGACATACACCACTCCCCTACACCCACAGAAAGACATATACACCACTCCCCTACACCCACAGAAAGACATACACCACTCCCCTACACCCACAGAAAGACATACACCACTCCCCTACACCCACAGAAAGACATACACCACTCCCCTACACCCACAGAAAGACATATACACCACTCCCCTACACCCACAGAAAGACATACACCACTCCCCTACACCAACAGAAAGACATATACACCACTCCCCTACACCCACAGAAAGACATACACCACTCCCCTACACCCACAGAAAGACATATACACCACTCCCCTACACCCACAGCATTACATACACCACTCCCCTACACCCACAGAAAGACATACACCACTCCCCTACGCCCACAGAAAGACATATACACCACTCCCCTACACCCACAGAAAGACATATACACCCACTTTGACAGACGTACATCACTCCCTTACACCCATAGACATAGACATATACACCCACATAGATATACATAGAAATAAACACCATCAATCACATATACACCACTCTCCTACACCCACAGAAAGACATATACACCTTTTTGGATAGACATAGAATACTCCCATAGATCCACAGAAATATAGGTATACACCCACAATGACATATATACACCACTTCCATACACTCACTGAAAGACATATACACCGGGTATTCGATATATGCGAGCTCGATATATGCGACTAACCTATATGTGCCAAGTGCTCGTTTTATGCGAGAAAAAATCGCTATTATGCGAGTAGCGGCGCTGGTGTGACTGGTTGGTGAGGTATGGTGGCCGACTCGCACTAGGGGCAGTGGCGTAACACCCAGAGAGAGAGAGAGAGAGAGAGAGAGAGAGAGAGAGAGAGAGAGAGAGAGAGAGAGAGAGAGACTCACATAAATACATAAATAAAGAGATAGAGAGAGAGAGAGAGAGATAGAGAGAGAGAGAGAGAGAGAGAGAGAGAGAGAGAGAGAGAGAGAGAGAGAGAGAGAGAGAGAGAGGAGAGAGAGAGAGGAGAGAGAGAGAGAGAGAGAGAGAGAGAGAGAGAGAGAGAGAGAGAGAGAGAGAGAGAGAGAGAGAGAGAGAGAGAGAGAGAGAGAGAGAGAGAGAGAGAGAGAGAGAGAGAGAGAGAGAGAGAGAGAGAGAGAGAGAGAGAGAGATTGAAATCGTCTTATTGACTGACTGGCTGGGTATGACCTGTGTGGCATAGGAAGTAAAGGAGAGGGATTAAGAGAGTAGAGGATGGAGAGCGGAAAGCAGGGAGGGAGGGAGGCAAGAAAGGGCGTCTGACTGTCTCGCAAACTGGCTGGCTGGCTTGGATTGGTTAAATAAGACAATTTGAATGCTATAAATGGGTCTTCCTTTTAGAGTTTTTGTTAATGTTTTCAAATTACTATCGATAGGAGGGTGAAGGCCTTTTCCGATGATTTTCAAGGCAATAGGAGTAAGAGGACTGACTGATTCTGGGGGCTAGGTCATATTAGACGAGCTGATGGCTATAAATGGGCCTTCCCTTCAGAATGTTTTTGTTTACGCTCTCATAAAGACTGTGGATGGGAAGCTAAAGCCCTTCTCTAGTGATTTTTAAAGCAATAGGAGGGACGAGACTAGCTGTTTTGGGGTTTGGTTATAATGGACGAGGTGATAGCTTAAATGGGCCTTCCCTCGATTCAGTTGTTGTTTACGGTTTCGAAGTACTGTGGATGGGAAAGTGAAGGACTTTTTTGGTTATTTTGAAGGCAATGAGAAAGACAAGACTGACTGACTTTTAGTTTTGGTTATATTAGACAAGATGAATACTCTAAATGGACCTTCCTTTAATGTAGTTTTTGTTTACGCTTTCCAAGTAGGTACTGTGGATGGGAAAATGAAGGCTTGTTCTGGTTATATTGAGGGAAATGAGGAACAAGACTGATTTGCTGGCAAGCTAAATTTGTTTTTGTTGCATGAACCAGGATCTCAGGGCCATAAAAGGACCATGTTTTGAGAGCTGATATAACCAAACTGCTACGCTTCTAAGGACGATGTAGAGGTGGACGGACGTCGTGGAGAAATCATGAGAGAGGAGAGAGATAAAGAGCCCTGTGACTTCCTGACTAACCGGCTGCCATGGTTTGGTTATTTGGACAGGGTGAAACCAATGAAGGGACGGGTTTTGAGGGCGCCTACCCACGCTGTTACGCATCCATAAGATATTGAAGAAGAAGGTGGAAGTCTCGTTTGATGATTCTGTGATTATTGGCGTGGATGGGAGATATGGCGGGGAGGGAGGGAGGGAGCGAGGGAGAGAGGGAGGGAGGGAGAAGGCGGCGGGTTGAGAGGACACAGCTCGACGAATCGGTCAGTGGCGGTGAACATGAGTACACCAAGACCAAAATAAGACCACAGACCAACATCGAGACCAGACTTAAGGAGAAGAAAAAGGCAGAGTGAATGTGAGAGGGAAGTTTTCTCTTTACTTTGCCTCCGTTTAGAAATTTTAATCATATTCCACTCGCTCGTCCAATACATCTATGTAATGTTATCGTTATCGCCTTAATTTCACGTCCGCTCAGACTATACAACTGTGTTCGTTATCGCACAGTTATATTGTCAAGGAGACTCAGGATATCACGTAGTTTTTTTCAACAAGGACTTGAAGAAATATTAAAGCAGGGGGAGGAGGAGGAGGATATGAGGAGGAATATATGAAGAGGATTAAGAGGAGGAGGAGGAGGAGGCGAAGGAGGAGGAGGAGGAGGAGGAGGAGGTGGAGGAGGAGGAGGAGGAGGAGGAGGAGGTGGAGGAGGAGAAGGAGGAGTATAAGTAAACGTATAGGTAAAACGGAAGGGAACAAGAAAGGAAAAGCGAAGCGTTAAGGCAACGAGAAGGGGAAAGTGAAAGGAAGAGGAGGAAGAGGAGGCGAAGCAAAACGTATAAACGCGCATTACTCAAATAGGACGCCACGTTTAAGTTGCAGAAACGAAAAAAAATATCAAGTTGGTTGTTGAGCACAGCCACTGGCGAGGTCTGGGCTAATGGCCTGTCTTGTCTTACACAACTCAGCTCCCTCAGAATGGAGGTCGTTAAAAAAAGTAAATCGTGTATAGCTGGAGTAGGTAGGAAGACACCTACCGAACGGGCGCAAGCCACTCCCGGTGAGGTATATATGGGAGGTGAGAAGGGAGCTGAAGCCCTCCAAAGACCCTTCCCATGTCCTCACTAACCGTTTCCCTATTGTCTCACCAACACCGGAGAGTAGTTCAGCATGCTCTCTAAAGACAGATCCTCTTTATCCACACCACACTACATTCACACAACATATGCACCTTTTCCCAAAATTAAAATTTCAAAATGGCACACCTACATCATGCCTCGGAGTCCCCGCCTGTGGGGGGTGGGCACAAATTCCCCCAGGGAGGACTCCCCTTCTGGCTGCCGACCCGAGAGGTGTCTTGATAACTCCTCGAACCTCTTTCTTCTCAATTTCTGCAACATTCGCGGTCTTCGCTCTAATTTTCATTCTGTGGAACACCACCTCTCTTCCTCTAAACCTCACCTTCTCTTCCTCACCGAGACTCAGGTTTCTGAGGCTGCTGACAGCAATCTCTACTCTGTTCCCTCCTACTATCTCATTCCTAAATTTCAATCCAGAGCTGGATGTTGCGCCTACGTGCCCAACGACATCACTTGCTCTCGTGCCCACAACCTTGATTCTTCAGAATTTTCCACCATCTGGCTAAGACTTCATTGTCATTCTATTACTAAATACATCTATGCTGCTTATCTCTCACCTAACTCTACTAAAGATGTAAAATTCTATGACTATTTGAACTCTAAAGTGGAGCACATCTTGACCCACTCTACCTACGCTGAAATCTCCATTCTAGGAGATTTCAATGTTCACCACCAGCTTTGGCTTTCATCTTCTTTCACTGACCAGCCTGGTGAACAAGCCTACAACTTTGCTATCCTCAACGATATAGAGCAATTGTTCCAGCACCTTACACGTATTCCCGACCGTCTTGGAGATCGGCCCAACATTCAAGACCTCTTCCTTACCACAAACCCCTCTGCTTATTCTGTCAAACTGTTCTCTCCGTTGGGCTCCTCCGATCACAATCTTATTTATGTATCATGCCCTATCGCTCTTGTACACCCTCTGGACCTACCGAGGAGGCGATGCTTCTGGCATTTTGCTTCAGCTCGGTGGGACGACCTGAGGATGTACTATTCCGATATCCCGTGGAATGATTATTGCTTCCAGTATAGAGACCCCTCTGTGTATGCTCAGCGCATCAAAGAGGTGATTGTCTCTGGAATGGAGGCATACATTCCACATACTTTCTTTACTCCTCACGCTAAAAAGCCTTGGTTTAATCACGCTTGTTATCATGCTGTCAATGATAGAGAGGCAGCTCACAAAAGGTATCAGAGCTTTCAAACTAATGCTAACTATGAACTTTACATTTCTGCCACGAATCGTGCCAAATCTATTCTCCGACTAACCAAAAACTCTTTCATTAATAGAAAATGCCAAAATCATGCTTTCTCTAACGCTTCCCGTGACTTCTGATATCTAGCCAAACACATCTCCTCCAACTTCACTTCTTACTCTTTCCCTCCACTCCTCAGTCCTGACGGCAAGACTGCTGTCTCATCTGTCTCTAAGGCTGAACTTTTCTCTCAAACTTTTTCTAAAAACTCCACTCTGGACGATTCTGGGCATATTCTTTCTACTCATCCCCCCTCTGACTCTTTTATGCCTGTTATAAAGATTCTTCAAAATTATGTTTTCTATGCCCCCTCTGGCTTCAATCCTCAGATGGCTTATGGACCTGATGGAGTGCCTCCTATTGTCCTTAAAAACTGTGCCTCCGTGCTGTCACCGTGCCTGGTGAAACTATTTCGCCTCTGCCTGTCAACATCTACCTTTCCTTCCTGCTGGAAGTATGCCTTCATACAGCCTGTGCCTAAGAAGGGTGACCGCTCCAATCCCTCAAACTCAGGGGTTGAGAAACTTGCCATACGAGGAAAGACTCAAACAGTTAAACTTGCATTCTCTAGAAAGGCGAAGGGTGCGTGGAGACATGATCGAGGTTTATAAATGGATGAAGGGCTTTAATAAGGGAGACATTCATAAGGTTTTGTTGGTAAGAGAACCGGGTAGGACACGAAGTAACGGGTTTAAACTGGATAAATTCAGATTCAACAGGGACATAGGCAAAAATTGGTTTACTAATAGGGTGGTGGATGAGTGGAATAGGCTTAGCAGTCATGTGGTGAGTGCCAATACAATTGTCACATTCAAAAATAGACTAGATAAATTCATGGACAGCGATATTAGGTGGGGTTAGATACACGGGAGCTTAGGGTCAAAGGAGCTGCCTCGTACAGGCCTACCGGCCTCTTGCAGACTCCTGCGTTCTTATGTTCTTATGTTCTTATGTACCGTCCTATACCTTTACTTTCTTGTCTATATAAAGCTTTTAAATCAATCCTTAACCGGAAGATACAAAAGCAGCTTTCCACTTCTGACCTTCTATCTGATCGCCAGTATGGGATCCGCAAGGGGCGTTCTACTGGTGATCTCCTTGCCTTCCTTACTGAGTCTTGGTCATCCTCTCTTAGCCATTTCGGTGAAACCTTTGCTATTGCGCTGGACATATCAAAAGCTTTTGATAGGGTCTGGCACAAATCTTTGCTTTCCAAACTACCCTCCTACGGTTTCTATCCTTCTCTCTGTACCTTTATCTCCAGTTTCCTTTCTGACCGTTCTATTTCCGCTGTGGTAGACGGTCACTGTTCTTCCCCTAAACCTATTAACAGTGGTGTCTCACAGGGCTCTGTCCTATCTCCCACTCTCTTTCTGTTGTTCATTGCTCATCTTCTTTCCAAAACGAACTGTCCTACACATTCTTACGCCGATGACTCCACGCTGCATTACTCAACTTCTTTTAATAGAAGACCCACCCTACAGGAACCTAACGATTCAAGGGTGGAGGCAACGAAACGCTTAGCCTCAGACCTTACTATTATTTCCGATTGGGGGAAGAGGAATCTGGTGTCCTTAAACGCCTCAAAAACACAGTTTCTCCACCTATCCACTCGACACAATCTTCCAGACAACTATCCCGTATTTTTTGACAACACTCAGCTATCACCTTCCTCAACACTAAACATCCTCGGTCTATCCTTAACTCAAAATCTCAACTGGAAACTTCATATCTCATCTCTTACTAAATCAGCTTCCTCGAGGCTGGGCGCTCTGTACCGTCTCCGCCAGTTCTTCTCCCCCGCACAGTTGCTATCCATTTACAGGGGCCTTGTCCGCCCTCGTATGGAGTATGCATCTCATGTGTGGGGGGATCCACTCACACAGCTCTCCTTGACAGAGTGGAGTCAAAGGCTCTTCGTCTCATCAGTTCTCCTCCTCAAACTGATAGTCTTCTACCTCTCAAATTCCGCCGCCATGTTGCCTCTCTTTCTATCTTCTATCGATATTTTCATGCTGACTACTCTTCTGAACTTGCTAACTGCATGCCTCCCCTCCTCCCGCGGCCCCGTTGCACATGACTTTCTTCTCATGCTCATCCCTATATTGTCCAAACCCCTTATGCAGGAGTCAACCAGCATCTTCACTCTTTCATCCCTCACGCTGGTAAACTCTGGAACAATCTTCCTTCATCTGCATTTCCTCCTGCCTACGACTTGCACTCTTTCAAGAGGAGGGTATCAGGACACCTCTCCTCCCGAAATTGACCTCCCTTTTTTGACACTCCTTTGACCTCCGTTCGGGAGCAATGAGTAGCGGGTTTTTTTTTTTTTTTCTTTACGCCCTTGAACTGTTTCCTTAGCTGTAAAAAAAAAAATAATAAATCACTATATAGCTTTTCAAGGTTCTCAGTTGTGGGGGAGGAAGGCATTGCAGGATGGGTAACTTAAGTGTTCTACAACGCGCCCGAACAGCCA